>NC_056745.1:49803605-50103605 GCF_019279795.1 Protopterus annectens
CAACAGTGCAGCAGGTCAAGCCATCTCCCTTCTACCATGGTAGGAAAGATGGCACTTTCCTTTCACTCCCACCCTCTTCACCATGACTGTTTCTGAGCTTAAGCTTCAGATCATTAGATCAGATCATTGGAGTTGTAATCAGACCTTTATCACAATGTGTCAAATGGCTGGGTATCCACCATGGCAGTTTCAGTGCTGTACCCTCTGATTGTTCAATCAAATCACTGGGGTTGTAATCAGACCTTTATCACGGTGTGCCACAGAGCTGGGCCTTCATCACGGTTGTTTCAGTGCTTAAGCCTATAATTGTTTGATCAGATCGTCAGATCGTCAGTGTTGTAATCAGACCTTTATCACAGTGTGGCACAGGGTTGGGTGTTCACCACGGTTGATGATGTTCATCATGTTTCACTGTTGTAGTCATTACAATTGGGTTATCCTGCTGGCAGGCTACCCGCAGTCTGCCTGAGTTCCAAAGTCTAGGTCCGGCATTGGTTGCTGTCGCCTCCTCCCTGATGTCAGTGCGCCAGGGGTATAAAAGATGCAGCCGACACTATTTTCTTCAGTCTTTCTTGCCGCACGGTGCCCGAAGCAAAAGCAGTTTGCAAGTGCCGGTCGGCTGACTCCTGAGATTTTCAAATTCGAATTTCAGATCCGAAGTTTTCATTAAAGCTAAGTACCCCGTTGGGGAAACTTTTTTCTTGCTCCAGACCGATGTCTGAAAATGTTAATAATTATATTTCTTGTGGGAAGCAAATACCTTATAAGGATTTTCATTCTTACTGTATTCCTTGCCTAGGCCCTGACCACGACGTTGCTAGTTGTCAGTTTTGTGCTAGATTTAACCAACGCACTATTAAGCGTCGGTACAATTTTGCATTTCATTATTTTGGCAGAAGATTTAACTGTATAATGCTGTCGGAGCAACCGACTACCGGAGTTTATAAAAAACGCAAAGAAAAGGACAGGCACCCGAGGTTCAAAACAGACGACGAGGCTTCCGCTATGCCTGTCGCCGGTTCTCAGTGAGGCACTTTTGCAGCCCCTGATGTCCGCTACCTCAGAGCCACAGGCCGCTTCTGACTCCCACGTGGAGCCGACTAGGCCGCTGGAAACTCAAGGTATTGGACACTTGGAAACTATTCCCTCAGATGGGTCCGGAGCTGCTGAGCAGGCATCGGCTTCTGAGGGTGGTTTCAGGCCTACACTTTATATGTAAAGCCAACTTCAGCTTCAAAGGCAAAGACTAAAGCAGCTCTAAAGACAAAGAAACAAGTACAGCATTCTCCTGGACAGGCCTCCATGCCTAAAAAACAGATGCTTAAAATGGCCGAAGACCTAATTACTTTGATCAGGGGTTCCCAACCCCCTCCTGATAAGAGGCCTAGGCAAGGGATAGAATATGCATCTTCAAATCAGGTTTCCATTTCCTCTGATTCCTCTTCTGAACAGGAATATTCTCTTCCTCCCTATGAGGATTCTGATGCTGAAGAATCTATTCCTTCAGCCTCTCCTCCTGAGGATTATTCTTTTGGAGAAACCCTGCATACTATGAGGGAGCATTTCCACTGGGAGATCCAAGATTACTCAGAATCCAAGAAAAGGCTCAGAGACTTCCTTTTATTACCTCAGCACAGGTCCCTTGCTATTCCTCCTGTTTTATACATTGTCGATGATGTAGTTTCAGAGTCCGGTCTGTCTCCTGACTCTTTGCCACCAGCTCCCGTTAAACCAGACAGATACTACAGGGTTCCTGATTCACATAAATTTCTTTATAAAAACCCTGCTGCAGACCCAGAAACTATCTCTCAGGGTCCCAAAGGGGTCAAGGCGTCCACTGCAAAAAACCCTATACCCTCTGATAGGGATTCAAGGGCCCTGGACAGATGGGGGAAAAAGATTTATACTTCTGCTACCTTGGCTGTAAGAGCTTTAAATTGTCAATTTCATATGCTTAAATATCAGCAATATCTAATGTCACTGCTTAAACAGAAAATGTTGACAAATTCAGAATGTGCAGAAAACAAAGAAATGCAGAATTTATTGCATGCAGCTGAACAAGTAGGAAAGCATACTTTGCAATCTGGTTTTGATTCTCTAGATGCCTCTTGCAGGGCCGCTGTTACAGGTTCTGTCATTAGGAGACATGCTTGGTTAAAAGAACAGAATCTGCCCGATCATGTTAAAGCAAAATTATTAGATGCTCCATTACAACATGATACCTTGTTTGGTGTTAAAACAGAAGAGGTGTTGAAGAAAATGGAGGACAAAGCTAAAGCTATGCAAACAGTCAAGGATTTCTTACAGGTGCATACTCCCAGATTTAGCAGGAACTGGCCTGCAAAGAATTGGTCCTTTCCAGTGTCAGACAGGCCACAAAGAGGCAGATACAGATGCCCCAGAGGTAGATCACAGCCCCAAGGCTCATACAGGGCTAAACAATGGGGTGCTTCAACCTCCAAAAGTGGAGAAGAAAAATCACAGCCATACAGGAAACAGTCTCAATGACTTTCCCCTGCCAGCACCAAGCACTTATCTTCTGGCAACTCCTGTGGGGGGAAAACTAGCACTTTTTGCACAAAATTGGCACATGATCACCCAGGACAAATGGGTCTTAAATATTGTATCCCACGGCTACAGGTTCCATTTTCACACCCTGCCAAGGCCAAACGGTATGCCAGACCTGCCACGCAATCAATAGGCAGAGGCACAAAAACAAGTTTCATCCCTCATGGACATGAAAGCCATTCAGCAAGTACCACAGCAAGAGCAGGACTAGGATTTTACTCAAGGCTATTCTTGGTGCCCAGAAAGGACAAAACCTGGAGACCAATACTGGACCTGTCTATCCTGAACACATTCCTGCATATTCCAAAATTCAAAATGTCAACTCTGCAGCAGCTTCTGACCGTGCTGGGCAAGAAGGCTTGGCTTGTGACTTTAGACCTAAAAGAGGCATACCTGCATGTCCAAATCAGACAATCATGCAGAAGATACTTCAGATTTATAGCTGGCTCAGTGCATTACCAATTCTCTGCACTGCCCTTTGGCTTATCTACTGCGCCCAGGGTCTTCACAAAATGCCTGGCACCCATAATTGCTTTTTGCAGACAAAGAGGAATTCAAATATATCCTTACTTGGACGACTGTCTTATTCAAGCAGAGAACAAGGACACTTTACTACAGCATCTGGCGTTTATCAAGCAAACTGAAGATAAAAGAAACTGCAAGGAACCACCATGAAAAGTAAAAACGTTTTAATATGGAACGAGCGCTTTCACGCACACACAGGTGCGCTTCATCAGGTTACAATTAGACAAAAGAAACCTCTCTACTTATATACAAGAAACAAATATCAATTAAACAATTAATAAAACAATAATGATGTAATTAAAACTATAATCATTCCACAATTTAAAGAGACAGGTTCAGAGTATCTTATAATACCCATTCTCAAATATGTAGACTCGATTGCCAGTCTATTCACCAAAGTCAATCACAAACATGGTTTATAAAAATCATTTATAAAAAAACATTTATAAAAACATATGATGTGAATCATAAGTCACGTACACTCTCAAAAAGATTATCCTGTGCATCATTTATAAAACCAAATAACAAAGTTTCATCAATCCGTGTGTCACTACGGATCGAAAACAGCGTCTGCTAAACCAATCAACATGAGCAGATGCATTGATTAGAAACTTCAGCATGACATTTTTATCCTTTAGTGAAAACCCCAAAAAGTCGTAATTTACTACTCGGCCAAGAAATATATTGGCCAAGTAGAAAAACCATACTTCATAAGAGATGGTGAACCATAGTAAGATTAAGTTAAAATTATTCCGTTGCTCGCGTCAGCATATTCGATTATCTTAAAGATACATTGAAACAATAAGATAATGTGAAATGATAAAGCTATATTCACACATGCCTAATATCAGCAGACTACACAATAAGCATCAAGTATGGACATGTCAAAGTTAGCTAAATTCAAACACGTTAAAAATGCATCACATTAGGACATAGCATCAACATATACTTAGAGTATGTATTCATACTCATTGTTTTATGTGCTTATCTAATTTCACAGTGCACATCTGGCGTTTGTAAAAACATTACTAACAGGCCTAGGGTAGACAGTAAACGAAAAGAAATCAAAACTCGTACCCTCTCAAGAGATAATATTCCTGGGTGCAAGCTTAAATACAACTGCCCAGATGGCTTATCTCACGCCAGACAAACACAGACAACTGACTACTTTTTTCAAAATGTTGGCAACAAAGACCCAGTTATCTGCAAGAAAAATTCTGCAGGGTTTGGGCTTCATGGCATCCTGCATTCTGCTAATTCCATATGCCAGACTGCATATGAGGAAACTTCAATGGTATCTAAAAAGTGTTTGGACTCAACATTGCCACAGCCTGGAAACAATAATTACCCTCATTCCCTGCCTGCAGCAGGAGTGTCGATGGTGGGCAAAAGCCTGTCACCACAACACGGGAAAGCCATTCACGTTACCCACAGCCAGGCAGACATTGACAACAGATGCATCAGATTATGCCTGGGGGGCCCATATGGCAGGAAGATGTATTCAGGGCACATGGTCCGCAAGTCAAATGCATGTACATATCAATCAAAAAGAGATGCTAGCAGTTCAGAATGCCCTGACAGCTTTCAAGGATCTACTTCATCCAGGACAACTACTGATAGACAGACAATACCACAGTCATGTGGTACATAAACAAGCAAGGGGGCACACATTCCTACCCCCTCTGCAGACTAGACATGAACTTGTGGGACACAGCATTGACTTACCAAGTACATCTGCAAGCACAATTCCTGCCAGGAAGGATAAATACTCTGGCAGACGAACTAAGCAGAAACCTAATGGATCCCCACGAGTGGAAATTGGATCCACAAGTCTTCAGCATGATAACAAGGAACTGGCGATGCCCGGACATAGACGTATTTGCCTCCCCTCACAATTGCCAACTACAAAGATTCTGCACAAGGACTTATCACAAGCAAGCATGGAAAGTGGATGCTCTATCTTTCAGCTGGAAAAACCTAACAGTATATGCCTTTCCTTCTCTGCCTCTCCTCCCCAAGGTACTCCTCAAGGTCAGACAAGAGAAGATAAAAATGATACTGATTGCCCCAGACTGGCCCCGCCAGCACTGGTATCCAATCCTAAAGAGCTTGTCTCAATGCCCAGCTTGGACATTACCTCAAATTCCTTACTTAGTGACCCAACAAGCCAGTCGGATACTGCACGGCCAACTCAGGAGCTTAAACCTGGCAGCATGGCGGATAATGTAGCCACGCCTCTTTCTAAAGCAGTTATGGATGTTATTTTAGAGGCCAGGAGGCCTAGCACCTTTTTAGGCAGAAAAATGGAAGAGATTCTGTGCTTGGAACCAGGCACAAGGTATTGACACAATTGTTTCAAATATTCCTCAGATTTTGCAATACTTAACTGAGATGCTGGATAAAGGCCTTTCCTTTTCATCAATTAAAATTCATGCCTCTGCCATTTCAGCTCACTACAATACAGAGCCACCTATTTTTTCTCATCCATTACTAAGGCAGTACCTCAGAGGAGCCAAAAACATAAGACCCCCAAGGAGAGCACCAGTACCTGCATGGGACCTCAACTGTGTCTTGGAAAAACTTACACTGCCTCTGTTTGAGCCAGCCTCTGCAGGTGATATAAAATTCTTATCCTGGAAAACAGCTCTGCTCCTAGCAATAACCTCCGCTAGACGAGTCTCAAAGTTACAGGCACTCATGGCTGTGGAACCTTTTATCATTTTCCATCCTGACAGGGTTTCTCTGAGGACAAACCCTACATTTATGCCTAAGGTGGTGACCAGTGTGGCCCTTAACCAAACAATTCACTTGCGTACCTTTTACCCAAACCCACAGAATAAGGGTGAGAGACTTCTGCATTCTTTGGACATTCACAGGCAGCTACGCTTCTACTTGGACAGAACCAAAGCTTTCAGAAAGACTGAACAACTTCTAGTAGCATATGCTGCAGAATCACAAGGAAAGCCTATCTCAAAGCAGACTATTTCAAAGTGGATAGGCCACTGCATTCGTTTCTGCTGTTCACAGCATGGCAAATCAGTGCCTAAGGGCATTAGGCCACATTCCACCAGAGTAGCAGCCACTTCAGCAGCCTTCCTCAGAGGAGTACCAACCAAAGAAATCTTAGAGGCTGCAACTTGGAGTTCAGTGCATACTTTCACAAAGCACTATCACTTACCTCTCTACTCTAAATCCAGGGCAGGCTTTGCCACTGCAGTTCTGCAGGGCCTGATAGCCTCTCCTAATCCTATTTAGCACCAGCCTCCCAACCATAGCTTTGGGATTCAACCCAATTGTAATGACTGCAACAGTAAAACACAATGAACATAGTACAGTTGTGTACCTACCATAAATGTAGATGTTCACGTGTATTCACTGTTGCAGTCCAGGTTACCCTCCCACCATCCCCCTTTTCCTTGCTGGGACTTATCTGTACTTCTCTGTTCTATACAACCTATGTGGTGTATTTGCTTGTAGATGAAGGAAAAGTTGTTTTTTGGTTATGCATGCTTATTGGCATTAGTGAGCCTAGCATTTTTGGGGCACCTGACATCTGGGGCAAGAAAAACTGAAGAAAATGGCGTCAGCTGCATCTTTTATACCCCTGGCGCACTGACGTCAGGGAGGAGGCGATAGCAACCGACGCTGGACCTAGACTTTGGAACTCAGGCCAATTGCGGGTAGCCTGCCAGCAGGATAACCCAGTTGTAATGACTGCAATAGTGAATACACTCGAACATCTACATTTATGGTAGATACACAAAAGTGCTTTCTTCATGTTTCACTGTTGCTGTCATCACCTTTTGGTTATCCCTGCTATGGTAGCCCTCGGCTGTCCCGAATATCAGAGTCATTGTTTTTCTGCGCCAGCTGCTGTCGCTTGCTGGCTGATATCAGGTCATCAGCGCTATAAAAGAAGGCAGCCTATGTAATTAAATCAGTCTTTTCTTGCCATGGAGCCCATAGCAGAAGCAGTTCGCAAGTGTGCCGGTCGCTACCAGAGTTCAAATTACAGCTGATGACGTCTAAAGCTAAGTACCCCATTGGGGATCCTTTTTTCTTGCACTAACCGATGTCCGAAAAAGTTAACAATTGTCTCTTCTGTGGAAAGCAAATACCACACTGAGACTTATACTCTTACTGCGCCTCTTGTTTAGGGCCAGACCACAACATCCCCCATTGCCGGTTCTTTGCCCTTTTTAACGAGAGCACCATTCATCATAGAGCTCTTTTCGTAGCCAGGTATTTTTGTGTTCCATCTTCGTTTTCCAAAATGGCATCCTTCAGCCAACAATTCACAGACTTTCCAAAAAAACATAAGGATAAAGATACAGACAGACCACACAAGGCCAAACCTTCTGACGACTCCACCGCTAAGCAGGTAGTCAGTTCTCCAGAATTTAGTGAGGTGCCTTCGCAGCCCCTGATGCCCGATTCCATACCTTCGCAGGCCTCTACTGAGACCCTTTCGGAGTCCGGTATGCCGCAGACATCTTCTTTGTCTTCCAAGCATTTGGTTGTCTCTGCCTTGGTTGGGTCCGGAGCTGAGACTCAGGAACTGGCTTCCAAGGCGGTCTTTCGCACTACCGAATTTAGACTAAAACCGACGTCCTTTCCTTCGACTACCGTTTCTCTCAGACCGATGGATACTCTTAGGCCTAGAGGAAGGGCCATTCCTAAGAAAATTACCTACAGCCACCATTTTACCCCTCCTCAGTCTAAGAAAAGTCTAAGAGAGTTTATAGACCTGCCCCAGCACAAACCCTTGGCCACCCCCCCCCCTATCTTAGAGGTGGTTGATGATGTCTTCCATTAATCCAGCTTAACTCCTGACGCCCTCCCGCCTGCTCCCAGAAAACCTGACAGGTACTGCAGAATACCAGATTCTCACAAATACCTGTACAGAAATCCTGCTGCAGACCCAGAGGTTATTACACAGGGACCAAAAGGAGCTAAGGCTAGTTCTGCAAAGAATCCTACTCCTTCAGACAAGGACTCCAGAGCTCTGGACAGATGGGATAAAAAGGTATACACCTCTGCAACCTTAGCTATCAGGGCAATCAACTGTTGGATGTGAAGTTGTTCTATCTCACTGTTCATTCTTACAGATAGGTTCAGAGCTAAGAGTCGGCCTATTACAAAGCTCGAGGTCTTCAGATAGCTTGAGGCCAAGTCCCTATTCCATGATGCACCTAGAGTTACCTCAGATCTAATTTGCCGCTGCAATAGATCGGAGGTTCCTCGTATAGCTTGGGCCAGTACAAAACTTTTTTCTTCAAATTTATTATAATACTTAAAAAATATATTTTTTCATATATTTCTCTTTAGTCTTGGCTCTTATAGCTTATTGTGTAACTTCCCTTTCCTTGGTGTACCTTTTTTCTTAACTAGTTAGCTTTCTTGGCTTCGTTTTATTTTAGGCTTGTTAAATCTTTACTGTAGTTTGAATAATAGTTTATATAGTAGCTGTGTGCCTTTGAATATTGACTTTTTCTGTCAGCTTTGAATATTTAGATATTTAGTCTTTAGAGTTTTAGATAAATAGTATAGAGTGTGTGTGCTTATTAGCCCATAGTTTTAAAAGGGCTTGTTTGATACTATTGTGGGTGTGTCTAGTTCATTACAGTACCCTCCTGAGATTGTGTGTTCCAGTATGGCTGACCAGGATAAAGATAAACACCCTAAATCAAGATTTAAGAAATTTCCTAAATGTGAGCAAAAAATGTCTGTCACTGACAGTCATGTGAATTGTGTTTACTGTTTGGGAGCATTGCACCTTCAGGAAAACTGCTCCATTTGTCATTCTTTCTCTTCTAGGGTTCTCCAGGAGAGAAAGAGAAAGTTAATTGACAGAGGATTAGTCAAATCATCCTTTCAAGAAGCTTTGAGTGACCAGAACAGGTCTAGCAAATCCTCAAAGTCTTCTAAGGCTTCTACTTCTTCTGAGGTAAACAAATCTAAAAAACCTTCGTCAGTTCCTTAGCCCTCGGAGACGACCGTCTTGTCCTTTTGGAACCACTCCCCGGTTCTGGAACCAGTATCTGAAATACCTTCACTCCTGCAATCTGTACCTTCTTCTAGCCACTCATCTCGGTCTTCAATAAGCCTTTCCAATTTGGATGTGGATCGTGTGGTGCAGAAGCTTTTACAGGCACCGACCTTTGCTAAATTTTTATCGACTCCAACCCAAATGGCTTCTGAACTGAAGACCCTTTTACTATCTACTACTTTTCCTCCTCCAAGCCATACCGGTCCTTCACAGCCAGAGGAGTCTGATGATCATTGAGCCTTTGGAGCCGACACCTTCTCCAGTGTCCTCAGCACTGTTCGAGGAATCTAGGAGGCGACACTCTCTGCTCAGTCTGGGGAGGATAGTCGGACCGATTTGTCGGTTCCGACTCTGCCTCTCGGGGCTTCGGCTCGGATGAGCTCAACTCCTACCTCTGGCTCAGAGCCCACTGTCCCGGTGCCGGGGGTATTGATGGTTTCCTCAGATCCGTCGGTCCCTTCTCATCGGTGCAGAGGTGCCTTCAAAGCCATGAGGAGAATTATGTCTCCTAAGACATCTTCGACTTCAGGTCCGGCTACCTCCTTCCCAAAAGTGCCTGTGTCTACTTCTGCTTCACAGATCCTTGCTAAGTGTAGAGACCCAGAGCCTCAGGAAGCCCCATTGGGTGATCACTGCTCTTCCGAGACCTCACCAGAAGTCCCCACTGATGAGGTTCCCAGGAAGAGAATCTGTAAGAGGAAGCATTTAGACTCCCCACAGGAGTCTCTCACATCAGATACCAACTTGGATGAATCAGAAGGGTCCCCACAGTCCCTCTCTGGGGATATTTCTATTGCTGTGATATTAGAAATCCTTAGGCAGAGGGGTGACTGGCAATCCAGCAACCCGACTGAATATGAGTAAGTTCTCCTGAAGGCTTTTGGGTCTCAGCCCCCCACCTCTTGGGTGTCTCCACCCTATGATGAGCTTATGCAGCTGGTCTCATGAAGGGCGTGGGAGTCTCTGGACACCATGGAGCCTGTCCCTAGGAGGCCTAATAAATTTATTTTTGCCCCTCAGGACAAATTGTTTCTTACTAAGGGAGTGCCAGTTGATGCCATGGTGGTGGCGGCAGCCACCAAAAAGGAAATTTCGGAAAATTCCTCCTCTGTCCAACTTCCTGGCAGAGATTCTAGGATCACAGATAGATATGGGAAGCGCACGTACAGTTCAGCGACTTTTGCACTACGTTCGCTCAACTATCTCACCCATTTTACTAGACTGCAAAGAGATCTCCTAAAAGAGCTTGTAGATGCTCTTCAGGGTAGACTAGCTGCAAGAGCTTCAGATAAAGTTGCCTCCCAGCTTGCTACCCTCAATTCCATAGTAGACTCGTTCATGCACCTCATTTCATATGCAGCTGATGGAGAGAGTAGAGCAGCGGGTACAGGAATTGCTCTTAGGAGACACTCCTGGATGTGCTTATGTTCCTTCGTGGAGCCCTTTAAGTCATCCTTTGACAACACCCCTTTTGATGGCTCGTCTCTTTTCAAGCCCAAAGTTAAGGAAACTTTAACCAGGTGTGAGTAGGAAGGAAAGACTCTGCCATCGGAGTCCATTTTTCCACCCCTACCAGACCCTACCCCAGGGGTCAAAGTGGAGGAAAGATGTGGTTCCGTAAATTCCCAAGGAGCCTTTCAGGACACACATGGTGAACCCCCTTCCAGGGGCAGAGGAGGGGGAAATAATGGATGATACCGCTCTCGTGGCAGAGGGGATCTGCAAAACCAGGGCGACAGAGATAAGTTCCTTGGGAAGCCCTACCAGCGCTCCTGAAAGGAGGCCCGACTGTCCTACTCTGGAGGCAGTTGGGGGTCACTTATCTTTGTATCCGGATGCCTGGCTCAAAATAACAAACGACAAGTCGGTACAAAGTATCATTTCCAGAGGATATTTCATTCCTTTCACCATACCCCCTCCACTGACAAAAAAAAAATCCCGGACATTCCACCCAGTTACAGGGAACAGGCAACAATAGAAGTCCGATCGTTGCTAAGAAAGAGTCATCCAACCAGTCCCAGCAGACCAGATAGGATCTGGAACTTACTCATGATTCTTTTTAGTTCCAAAAAAAAACAGGGGACTGGAGACCTATTTTGGACCTCAGCAGACCAAACAGATCTGTCAAGAAAGAGAAGTTCCGGATGGTCATGCTTCAGTCGATACTTCCCTTTTTAGGGAAAGACAATTGGATGTGCTCGATAGATCTTCAGGATGCGTGCTACCACGTAAAAATGGCCAGACCATCCAGGGATCATCTGCGCTTCTGTCTGGGAGCCAGTCATTACCAGTTTCGTGCCTTGCTCTTTGGTCTTACTACAGCCCCCAGGGTGTTAACCAAATGTATGGCAGTGGTCATGGCTCACCTGAGACATTTAGGATTCCAGGTATTTCTGAACCTAGACCATTGACTCCTCACCGCCACCACCAGTCATCAACTCATACAAGCCAGGAACACCACTCTTTCACTCTGCAGTCATCTGGGCATTACAGTAAACTCAGAAAAATCTGCCTTGTCGCCATCGCAACTTACTGTTTTCATCAGAGCAGAATTGGACACCACCACCACCACCACCTTGAGACTTCCAGCAGAAAGTGTCTTAATACTCCATCAGCAGGTCTACTATATCATATCCAAAAACAAGGCTCCAGCATCAGAGGTACTAAAATTGTTAGGCATGATTGCAGCTGCAATATTGGCTGCACCGTTGGGTCGCATGCACATGTGGATTCTGCAATGGCTGTTGTTCACTCAGTGGTCTTACCAAGAGCTCCCAATGTCTCATCTTATAATGATCACAAACACATGCAGAAAGGATCTTCAGTGGTGGTTGACCTCTCTTTATGTCACGATAGGTCGGCCTTTTGTTCTACCCCCATCAGCGGCCACAGTGACCACAGACGCTTCCCTGATAGGGTGAGTGGGGCATTTTCAGGGAAGAACAGCCCAAGGTACATGGACCGATCAGGAGACGTATCTGTATATCAATGTCCTAGAGATGGGAGCAGTACTTTTAGCACTGCAGTACTTCCAGGACTCTCTTCCTCTGGGTACAATTATGATTCATACAGACAGCATGTCAGTGGTCTGGTACTTGAACAAACAAGGAGGAACCAGGTCCTACCCACTTTATTGCGAGGCCCTAAGAGTATGGCAATGGGCTACATCCACCCAGCGCTTTCTGTTAGCAATGCACGTCCTGGGGAAATCCAATGTGATAGCAGACAAGCTGAGCAGAGCAAGTTTTTTGCCCCATGAGTGGTCCCTCAAGAAAGAAATAGCGGACAGGATATTCTGCAGGTGGGGCCAGCCCTGCTACAACCTTTTCGCCAACCACATGAACACGAAATGCAGAAGTTACTTTGCCCTGGTTCCCCCTCCGGGAGACACCCCAAGGGATGCACTTGTACGCGATTGGCCTCTGGGTCTCCTTTATGCATTCCCACCAATTCCCTTGATACTCAAAATACTATAGAAAGCAAAAGCCCTGGGAAGGAATATCATTCTAATAGCTCCTCATTGGCCTCGTCAGATTTGGTTCCCCTTCCTTCGACTTTATCAATCGGAGGAACCCTGGATACTGGACCAAGTTCCAGATCTTCTGATACACTCGTCGGGGGAACTTCAACCCTCTCTTCAGTCCCTGAAGCTGACAGCTTGGCTGCTCCAATTCCCATCATAGCCAGGTTCCATAACCTTTCTAATGAGATGCAGCAAATTCTAATATCCTCTCATAAATCCTCTATGAGAAAGCTATACCTTAGCAAATAGAAAAAAATTTCTGTATGGGCCTCTCAAAACAACATTGATCCCTACCTAGCCCCTATGGCCTCTATACTAGAATTCTTGGCCATGATTTTCAACAAAGGACCTTTAGCAGCAACAGTTCGGGTTCAACTTGCTGCTATCTCTAACTTTCACTTTGGATTTGAAGGATTGAACATAATGTCACACAAACTATCCAAAGGCTTTCTCAAAGGGACTTTTCATCTCAGACCACCTGTGAAATCCCCGTATACCCCATGTAATCTAAATGTTATACTTTCTCGCAATATTCTCCCTCCATTCGAACCAACCTCCTCATGAGATTTGAAATATTTGTCATGGAAGACTACTATCTTTAGTAGCTATCACTTCTGCCCGCAGAGTGTCAGAGCTTCAAGCCTTGTCTATTAAGCTTCCTTATTTGATTTTCCATGCTGACAGAGTCTCACTACGAACTAATCCCTCCTTTTTGCCTAAGGTTTGTACTGAAGCTAACCCTAACCAAATTATTGATTTGCCAGTGTTCTTCCCCAATCACTCCAACAACTTAGAGTATATGCTGCACAAGCTTGATGTTCATAGACAGCTCAGATTTTACTTGTATAGGACAAAAGAGTTTAAGAAATCAGAACAGCTTTTCATTTCCCTTTCAGATTCCAGAAAATGTATGCCAGTGGCAAAAACAACTCTGTCTAAGTGGTTATGCGATTGTATAACATTTGTTTATTCAGCTGCTAATATGCCCTTACAACACAAAATTAAGGCTCATTCTACCAGAGCAGTGTCTACGTCCTCCCTATAGACATTTGTGCAGCAGCCACTTGGTCAAGACCTCATACCTTTATCACTCATTACAAAGTTGACAGGGCCTCCTTTGGGTCTACTGTCCTGAAAAACATACTCCCATGAGCCACCCGAGATGGTGGTGCTTGGGACCCTACCCATCTGTAAGAATGAACAGCGAGATAGAACAACTTCACATAAAGAAGTTATGTACTTACCTTAACATTCCATGTGAGTTGTTCATCTCACCTTCAATCTTCTTCCCCAGCCTCCTACCCCCTCCAAGGTTTTTCGAAGACCGAGATGCTCTATTTTTCCTGGTTTCTTAACCCTTCTATGGCTTTCTCTTATAGAGGGATAGAATGACATATGGTATTATACGCAGAAAACAAGATCTGAGGTAAGTCTAGGTGCATCATGGGATGGGGACTTGGCCTCGAGCTGTCTGAAGACCTCGAGCTTTGTAGTAGGCTGACTCGGAGCCGAGGACTGGCTCCGAACCCATCTGTAAGAATGAAGGTGAGATGAACAACTCACATGGAACGTTATGGTAAGTACATAACTTCTTTTTTCACATGTTAAAATATCAACAACACACTTTGGAACTTTTAAAACAAAAGATTTCTACCTTTCCTGACTGTGGCAATTCGAAAGAGCTAGCAGATTTACTGCACTCTACTTGTCAAGTGGCGAAACACTCTTTACACTGCAGATATGACGCCCTAGAAGCCAGGGCAGCAGTGTCAGGATCTGTTATTAGAAGACATGCATGGTTGAAGGACCGCTTGTTTGGAGAAAAAGCAGAAGAGGTGCTTAAAAAGATGGAAGATGAAGCAAAATCTATGCAAACAGTAAAAGATTTTCTTCAGGTACAACCGCCTTGGTTCAGCAGGAATTTTCCCTCAAATCACTGGTCCTTTCCCAAACCTAGCAGACAGGGGCAAGGTAAGCCCCACAGGGACAGACCATCAAGACTCCTATCCCAGGGACAACAGAGAACCAAACAGTGGACCACTTCCGCTCCAAAGGCAGGGAGTTACAAGCCATCCCTGTATGGCAAAAACTCTCAATGATTCCCCCCCCCCCTTTTAATTCACCACAAACTAGGAGGAAGGCTCTCCCTCTGCAAAGAGATTATTTCTCAGGGATACAAATTCTCCTTCAATGAACTCCCAATTCCAAGAGGGTACCCAGACCTACCTCCAAATCAGTGGGCAGAGGCATTGAAACAATTCCAAACTCTCATATCCTAAGGGGCAGTAGAACCTGTCCCCTCAGATCAAACAGGCAAAGGCTTTTATTCCAGACTATTCCTTGTTCTCAGAAAAGAGGGCACTTGGTGCCACATCCTGGATCTTTCCATTCTGAACACCTTCCTGGTGGTCCCCAAATTCAGAATGCTAACTTTGCAGCAGCTACTGCCTATGCTGACAGCAAATGCTTGGTTAGTTACCCAAGATCTAAAAGATGCCTACCTCCACATCCCCATAAGGGAATCCTGCAGGAAATTCCTTCACTTCAGAGCAGGCTCACAACACTTTCAGTTCTCTTCGCTACCCTTTGGCCTATCTACTGCTCCCAGGGTATTCACTAAATGCTTAGCACCGGCCATAGCCTTTTGCAGACAGAAAAATATACAAATTTACCCTTACCTGAACGACTGCCTCATTCAGGCAGAGTGCAAAGAAATGCTCCTCGAGGACCTCCTCTTTGTCAAAACCCACCTAACCTCTTTCGGGTACACCATCAGCGAGAAGAAATCAGAGCAAACTCCCTCCAGGGAGTTCATTTTCTTGGGAACTCTGCTGGATACAGCATCACAAATGGCCTTGCTATCCCCAGAGAAACATAGCTTCCTGCCTCTCTACTTTACACAGCTGGCTTCCAAAAGTCACATCACTGTGAGGAAGTTCCTGCAAGCTTTAGGGTACATGGCATCCTGCATCCTTCTAATTCCTCTGTCCAGGCTTCACATGAGAAAACTTCAGTGGTACCTAAAGAACCTTTGGTGTCAGCACTCTCAGCCTCTAGAGACCTCTCTACCTTTGATCCCCTGTATAAGGGCTGAGTTTCTCTGATGGGTAGGGCCTGTGCCCAGAACAAGGGTCTTCCCTTCACCCTCCGCCCAGCCAGGCAAACCATTACCACTGACACCTCAGACATAGCTTGGGGCGCTCACCTAGAAGGCAGGTGCACCCAAGGTCTTTGGGATGCTCAGCACCTTACCTTACACATCAACCAGAAGGAAATGATGGCAGTACAAAAGACAATGACATCCTTCAAACCCCATTTCAAGCTAGGGGTTCTCCTTATCAAAACAGAAAACACCACAGTAATGTGGTACATCAACAAACGGAGAGGGACCCAATCTTACCCTCTGTGCTGGCTAGCCATGAACATGTGGCTGACAGCCTCTTCCATGAGACTACATCTGATAGCACAATACCTACCAGGGATCAACAGCACCCTGGCAGACCACTTAAGCAGAAACCTGCTGTAACACCACGAATGGCAGCTCCACAGAAAAATCTTTCTGCAAATCACTCAGGCATGGGGGACTCCAGAGGTGGATCTCTTTGCTTCGCATCTCAACCATCAGCTGAAAAAAGTATGTACCCAGGAGTATCATCACCTAGCCTGGAAGGTGGACGCCGTGACCTTCCCCTGGAACACACTTTATGTGTATGCATGTCCTCCTCTGCCTCTTATCCCCAAGGTTTTGATCAAAATAAGAGAGGAGAGGCCAAAGGCCATCCTCATTGCTCCAGACTGGCCCAGGCAACATTGGTACCCCTTACTGAGCAGCCTGACCTTACAGCTTCCCAGGCAGCTTCCACTGATCTCAGACCTCTTAACTCAGGATGGGGGGGAATGCTGCACCCAGACCTACAGACTCAAACTATCAGCATGGCTTATACTCTAAAGGCAAACAAGGGGCCCCCTGTTAAGCAAACAGGTCCTAGAAATCATCACAGAGGCCAAAAGGCCCAGCACTAGAAAATCCTATGCAGGAAAATGTAAAAGATTCTGCTCCTGGAGCCAGTCCAAAGGTGGCAATACCTCTCAACCTTCCGTCCTTCTTATCCTGGACTACCTAGTGGAGCTACTCAATAGTGGCCTCTACTTCTGCTCTATTAAAATCCACGCCTCAGCCATTTCAGCTCATTTTGATACAGAACAGCCCCTGTTTTCACATTCTTTGATTAAACAATTCCTCAGAGGAGCTTCTAATATCAGACTTTCCAGAAGGCCACCCACTCCAGCCTGGGACCTGAATTATGTTTTTGAAAAACTTACTTTACCTCCCTTTGAACCTGCTGCTTCAGCAGAACTAAGGTACCTGTCATAGAAGACTGCTTTTCTCCTAGCTAACACCTCAGCCAGATGGGTTTCAGAGCTACAGGTGCTGATGGCTATTGAGTCTTTCATCATCTTCCATGCAGACAGGGTCTCCCTGAGGGCCAGTCCCTCCTTTATGCCCAAGGTGGTATCTGATGTAACTCTCAACCAGGTCATAAATCTTACTCACCTTCTTTCCTAACCCTCAAAACAAGGGGGAAAGAATTCTGCACTCACTAGATGTGCGCAGACAGCTCAGATACTATCTGGACTGTACTAAACCCTTCAGGAAAATGGACTAACTTCTTGTCAGCTTTGCCCCAGGGGCGCGGGGAAGCCCATTTTCAAACAGACCATTTCAAAATGGATATCACACTATATCCATTTCTGCTACAGTTTGCATGGGAGCCCCCCCGCCCCAGGTCTATTCGAGCCCATTCCACTAGGGCAGCCTCCACTTCCACAGCATTCCAAAGAGGAGTTCCCAACAAGGGACATCCTGGAAGCCGCCACCTGGACTTCTCTCCATACCTTTACCAAGCATTACTACCCACCTCTATTTTCTAAAGCTAGTGCAGGGTTTGCCTCTGCAGTTCTGCAGGGCATGATGACCCGTTCCTAGGTTTCTTACTGAGCCTACCATCCCTCTTCTCAGCTTTGGGAATCCTCCCACAGGTGATGACTGCAACAGTGAAACATGAAGAACATAGTACAGTTGTGTGCACTTACCATAAATGTAGATGTTCGAGTGTATTCATTGTTGCAGTCCTGGTTTCCCACCCTCCTTCCCTCTTATATCTTCTTTCTTTAGGGAAACATAAGATGTTCTTCGTGTTTCACTGTTGCAGTCATAACTGTAGGGTGCTCCTGCCGGCAGGCAGCCCGAGGTCGGCCAGAATCCCAAAGTCTGGGTCCGGCGTCGGCTGTATAAGCTAGTATCCTGACGTCAGTACGCCTTGGTACATAGCCTTCAGCCGACGCCATCTTCTCCAGTCTTTCTTGCCGTGCGGTGGAAAGCAGCTCGTAAAACGTTGGTTGGCGATTTTCGAACAGCGTATTTGGTTGTTGTCGGTCCGAAGTTCTTACTTCTCTTCTCAAAGCTAAGTACCCCGTTGGGGAATCTTTTTCTTGTTCCTCCGATGTCAGAAAAAGTTAATAATTGTATAGCGTGTGGGAAACAAATACCTCATAAAGATTTCCACTCTTACTGTCTACCTTGCTTAGGCCCTGACCACGGCGTTTCTTGTTGTCGGTTCTGTGCCAGGTTCAACTCGTACTATCAAGCGCAGATGCGATTGGGCTTTAAATTATTTTGGCAGGCCTTCAATTACAGAATGTTGTCGGACACTACCGGAGTTCAAAAGAAGCGCAAAGACAAAGACAGGCCTCCGAGGTCCAAACAGGACTCGTTGCAGCTGGAGCCAGCGTCCGGTTCGGCTGTCGTCAGTGAGGTGCTTTTGCAGCCCCTGTCGTCCGCCACTTCTGAACCGATGGCGTCACGGACTCCCATGGGGAGCCATCAAGGCCCACTATTTTAACTGCTGCAGGACCTTCGGACGTCGCTCCTTCAGATGGGTCCGGAACCGCTATGCAGGTACCGGCTTCTGAGGGGGTTTTCAGGCCTACACACATCACTATTTCAAAGGCAAAGACAAAGACTCCTACTAAGTCTAAAGTTTCAGCTCAAGCTGCTTCTGCATCCACTCCCAAGACACAAAAACAATTATTGAGGATGGCTGAAGATTTGCTTACAATGATTAGGGGTTCTCACCCCCCTCCTGAGAAAAGGCCTTGACAGGATGTTACTCTAGATTCCTCTGACCAGGCTTCTGTATCTTCTGTTTCTTCCTCTGATCAGGACTATTCTTTTCCCCCTTATGAGGATTCGGATGCTGAGGATTCTTTGCCCTCGGCCTCTCCGCCTGAGGATTTTTCTTTTGGGGAAACCTTGCATGAGATGAGGGAACATTTTCATTGGGAAGGACAGGAATATTCTGCTTCCAAAAAGAGGCTTAGAGAATTTCTTCTTCTTCCTCAGCATAGGCCTTTAGCTATCCCTCCTGTCTTGGACATTGTAGATGATGCTTTTTCTGAGGCTAATTTGAATCCTGATTCCATGCCTCCTGCTCCTTCTAAGCCTGATAGATTTTATAGGGTTCCTGACTCTCATTTATTTTTATTTAGAAACCCTTCTGCAGATCCTGAAACTATCTCTCAGGGCTCTAAGGCTGCTAAGGTTGCTACTTCTAAAAATCCTATTCCCTCTGAGAAGGATTCTCGTGCTTTAGACAGGTGGGGTAAAAAGGTATATACTTCTGCTACCCTGTCTGTAAGGGCTTTAAACTGCCAGTTTCATATGTTTAAATATCAGCAATTTCTTTTGTCTGTTTTAAAGCAAAAGCTTGCTTCCCATCCTGCTTGTGCAGAGGATAAGGAACTTCAGGATGTTTTGCATGCTACTGAACAGGTTAACAAGCATAGCTTACATTGTGGTTTTGATGCTTTGGATGCTTCTTGCAGGGCTCCTGCATTCTGTTGATTCCAAATGCAAGGCTTCACATGAGAAAGCTTCAATGGTATCTGAAAAGTGTATGGTCACAGCATTACCACGATCTGGATATTCTGATTCCTCTGATCCCCTGCCTCCAGAAGGAGTTCCTCTGGTGGTCCAGGGCTTGCACTTTAAACGAAGGAAAACCTTTTCGTCTCCCTCAACCCACTCAAATCCTAACCACGGACGCCTCGGATTATGCTTGGGGAGCACACTTTCTAGACATTTGCCAGCAGGGAACCTGGACAAAGGACCATCTTCACTGGCACATCAATCTGAAGGAAATGTTGGCAGTTCAAAATGCCCTTTTAGCCTTCAAAAACCTTTTACAACCAGGGCCTCTGCTAATTCGCACAGACAACACCACGGTCATGTGGTACATCAACAAGCAGGGGGGTTCTCATTCATACCCCCTTTGCAGACTAGCTATGGGTTTATGGGACACAGCTTGAATCTGCATCTCCAGGCTCAATTCATTCCAGGGAAACAGAATCTCTTAGCAGACAGCCTGAGCATTAACATTTCAGATCCTCACGAATGGATACTAGACACCAACTTGTTCAACAGGATTACTGCAGTTTGGGGATGTCCCCAGATAGATCTGTTTGCATCCCATCTCAATCATCAGCTGCCTCGCTTTTGCACCAGGTCCTTCCACAAAACAGCATGGAGAGTGGATGCCCTGTCCTTCAGCTGCAGAAGCCTTTCAGCATATGCCTTCCCTCCTCTTCCTCTACTGCCTCGGGTACTACTGAAGATAAAACAGGACAAGCCCAAGTTCCTCATCTTGATTGCTCCAAATTGGCCTCAACAGTTTTGGTATCCAACCTTAAAGCTCCTGTTCTCGGGGCCTCCTTGGATTCTCCCACTGAACCCTTCGCTTCTGTCCCAGCATCAGGGTCAGTTACTACATTCCAATCTCAAGACCCTTTGCCTGGCAGCTTGGCTCTTCAAAGGAATTTGATTTCCTCTAGTCTTCCCAAACAAGTTTTGGATGTTCTTTTGGAAGCTAGACGGCCTAGCACTAGGAAATCCTATGCCTCTAAATGGAAGAGGTTTTCCTTTTGAATGCAGGACCGAGGCTCTGATCCTCAGGTTCCTGATCTCTCCTCTATTTTGCTTTACCTTTCGGAACTTTTATCTAAAGGACTTTCCTTTTCTTCCATTAAGATACATGCTTCTGCTATCTCTGCGCATTACAGTTCTGATCCTCCTGTTTTTTCACATCCTTTGGTGAAGCAGTTCTTGAGAGGGGCTAAAAATTTGCGGCCTCCAAGGACCCCTCCTGTCCCTGCCTGGGATCTGAATTATGTTTTAGAAAAACTTACTTTGCCTCCTTTTGAGCCTGCTGCATCTTCAGATATTAAGTTTCTATCCTGGAAGACTGTTCTTTTGCTAGCATTGACCTCTGCCAGAAGGGTCTCAGAGTTGCAAGCTCTCATGGCTGTGGAACCATACCTCATTTTCCATCAGGACAGAGTATCCTTGAGGACCAATCCTACTTTCATGCCTAAGGTGATTTCGAAAGTGGCTTTAAATCAGACAATTCACCTTCCTACTTTCTTTCCAAATCCTCAAAATAAAGGGGAAAGGATTTTGCATTCATTGGATGTGCACAGACAGTTATGATTTTACTTGGACAAGACTAAAGATTTCAGAAAGTCTAACCAATTGTTTGTTTCCTTTGCCTCCAGTTCGCTTGGAAAACCTATTTCTAAACAAACTATTTCCAAATGGATTGCTTATGGAATCAGATTTTGTTACACTCATCATGGGAAACAGTTTCCAGGGACCATTAGAAGTCATTCTACTAGAGCAGCTGCTACTTCTACAGCTTTCCTCAGAGGAGTCCCTACCAAGGATATCTTGGAAGCTGCCACTTGGAGTTCTGTGCATACTTTTTCCAAGCACTACAATCTCCCCTTGTTTTCTAAGTCTAGGGCAGGCTTTGCCTCTGCTGTCTTGCAGGGTATTCTTGCCTCCCCTTCTTCTATCTAAAGCCTCCTCCCCTCTACACTGCTTTGGGATTCCACCCTACAGTTATGACTGCAACAGTGAAACACGAAGAACATAGTACAGTTGTGTACACCTACCATAAATGTAGATGTTCGAGTGTCTTCACTGTTGCAGTCGGGTTTCCTCCCTCCTATCCCCTCTTTTTCTCTTATTTGTGGTGTATTTGTGTTTCCTTGTTGGATTCATTTTTGATTTGTTGGGGACTTCTGACATCTAGAGCAAGAAAGGCTGGAGAAGATGGCGTTGGCTGAAGGCTATGTACCAAGGCGTACTGACGTCAGGATACTAGCTTATACAGCCGACGCCGGACCCAGACTTTGGGATTCTGGCCGACCTCGGGCTGCCTGCCGGCAGGAGCACCCTACAGTTATGACTGCAACAGTGAAGACACTCGAACATCTACATTTATGGTAGGTGTACACAACTGTACTTTTCTAACAGTGGCTTTTAGCCAACAGGACCACTTCACCTTATTTACTTGGGCTTCTAACTGGTTAGGGCAAGAAAAACTGATGTAATGCTGTCGACTGACTTCCTTTGTAGCACTGACGACCTGACGTCAGCCAGCAAGCGACAGCAGCTGACGCAGAAAAACATTGTCTCTGGTATTCGGGCCGGCCAAGGGCTACCACAACAGGGATAACCCACAGGTGATGACTACAACAGTAAATACACTCGAACATCTATATTTATGGTAAGTGTACACCACTGTACTTTTCAGTGCTTAAGCCTCTTATTGTTCGATCATATCATCAGGGTTGTAATCAGACCTTTATTACGATGTGCCACAGAGCTGGGTGTTCACCATGGCTGTTTCAGTGCTTAAGCCTCTAATCAGCTCTTTGGCATTGTAATCAGACCTTTATCACTGTGTGCCACAAGAATGGGTGGAAAATTGGAGTACTTTGTTAAATAAAGAGGTCGCTGAAGAAGATTGGAATGCATTTGTTATCTATCCAGGTATGCCACCAGATCTAGGTGGTTTAGAATTTTTACCCAGAAGTGTTTTTATAAGGCTGAGAGACAGATGTTTCCAGATATTTGTTTTCTATGCTGAAGCTCTGAGGAAGAGGTACTTGGAACCTGGAAGCATACGATTTGGCCATGTATTTTTTCGATACTTTTCAATGAAGAATTATGTGACTTGTTTAGATGATCATTGCAGAAAATGTAATTTTTCCTAAAATGTTAATATTATTACATGAATTAAAAATACCTAAAATATACTAAGCTAGAACGACAGTGATGTTTCTTTTGATGTTGATAGATAAGAAAGTTGAAAACTTCAACAGTGGCTAATGTAATTGAAATAATGGTTGAGTTGGATAAGAGGGAAGTATGTATTGCCAGGAGAAATTCTTCCTGGGTTGAGTGATAACACTGACAATTACAGATTTGTATCTAATTTGCAATTCAGCAGTAATGTCCTTAGGAAAATAGTTTGTGCAACTAGATTCTTGCTTACATAAAAACAAAATCTTAGACTCAAACATTATGTTGTGGCAAGACGTCAGAGATGTAATCAAATATTTGTGCTTGTAAATTACTCCTCTGTATTTGATGTTGGGGACCATGAAATTTTGTTAGAACACTTGACCCATTACTGTGGCATCTTAGGTGCTATATGTTAGTGGTTTGCTTCTCATCTCACCAGACGTACTCAGCAAGTTGTATTATGTGATGTTATGTTGTCCCATCTCACCTTTGTTCTTGCTGGTTGGGTTCAGAGCTGACCCTCGGCTCTGACTCGGCCGATATACAATAGCTCTAGAGCTTTTACTGGCTCGAGGCTACCCCTTATCCCAACATGCCTATCAGCAGCTACCCAGATCTTGTTTGCCACTTGCAGCATCGAGATTGCTAAACACTGGCTCAGGCTAAGTACTTTCTTTTTTCTAATTATTGCTAATTTTTCATAAATTGTCAGGTTATATTGACTCGTTAGAGTGTGTATCTTTCTTCGTTAGTCTAATGACCCCTTTCTTTGCTTGTTGTGGTGTTTTTGGCCATCATTTTCTCTTTCAGGCTTGCTTTCTCCTTAGAGCCCGTTTAAATTAGAGGGTTCTTCCCTTTCCTCACCCTTTTTTATGGGATTGCTGTTTAAGTTAGAGGCTCTCCCCTTCCTTTTTCTTCTTTTCAATAAAAAAAAAAAAAAAAGATAATATTAAGGTTTTTTTCCTTTTTTGTTATCAGCCTGTTTGCTTCTACGTGTAGGCAGTGAGTGATACTTTTCTGTTTTTTTCGGTCTTTCCTGACTAGTGCTCGCTATGTCTAAATAGTCAAAACCCTCTGGGTTTAAAAAATGTGACTCGTGTTGCCAGAAAATGTCCCTTACGGATGGGCACACGAGTTGCATTTATAATTTAGGGACTGTTCACCTGAAGGACTCGATCTGTCATGCTTTCAGTTCCAGAGTCCTGCAGGAGAGAAAAAATAAGCATCCTCAATAATATAATAATAATCCTCATTCATTCCTTATGTGTGGGTATCTGTTCTGCCCTCGAAACCGAGCCAGCCATCTTCCAAGCTCGCGTCAGCTATAAACTCTCGAGCTAGCACTCTTACCCAGAATTCCACTCTCCCTTTTGCCTCAGATTCCATTTGCCGCATCACCATTTGGTCGTGTCAAGCTACTTCTCTTGAGCTAAGTACAATATTTTGTTGTCATACTAGTCTAAAACAGTTTTTTCTCTCAGAAAAGTTACTAAATTGTTTTCTCTTACCTTATCGCATTTAGCGACTATCCCTTCTTGAATTTTTTTCTCAATCCCCTTCATCCTATTTACCGCAAGGTATTTTCTTTACCATCGTTGGTAAACCCCTTTTCCTCCTTAACTTTGGGTATTTCTTGTACCATTGCTGGTATTCTTTCTGATTTTCCTTCTTTCCTATCATGGCAGATAAAAAAGGTAGTCCAGGATTTAAGAGATGTTCAGATTGTGGCCATAAATTACCTACTTCAGATGCACATTCCCTGTCTGTCTACTGCTTCGGTGTGCCTCATTTATCAGTTGACCCGCCCCGTAGAATTTGTAAGATCTTCTCTAACAGGACGTTGATTGAGAGGAAAAATAAATTGTTATTGAAGGGGCTACTTAAATCTCCTTTTTCAGCCTTTTTCAGAGGCTATTTCTGGGTCGGAGGCTTCAACCCCTCCAAGATCCCATAAGAAAAAGACTGATGAACATACAAAGGCCAAGTCTCTTCCTTCATCCCCAGCTGGGGACTCCCACCAACCGAGTCCCAAGAAGGCTAAGTGTTCCACTTCGGATTTGACCTTTTTGGCTCCAGCGCTTTCAGTTCCTAGACCTTCGGCACCCAAAGCCATCAGCGCCATCTGTGATTTTGGCACCAACTAGCGTGCCCTTTACCGTATCGGTACTGAGGGGCTCCCCGGTTCAGACTTCTCCACCGGTACTGACTATCCAGTCAATGCAGACTGCTACCACATCGGCTCTGACACCTTAGCCGGAACCGACAACTCCGTTATTGATACCGATTTTTTCAGTCCCAGCCTCAGTGCCGACAACCACTTCGGCAACGACCTTATTGTTGGTGCAGACCATGACTTCGGCACCAATGATTTCCTCGGTTCAGTCCCTTACGGCCCTGTTTTCAGTGCAGACTGGTGAGGTGGGCACCGAGCTTGCCCCATCTCTGGACAGACCTGACTCTCCCTCAGCCGGGTCCGTGAAATCAACTAGAAGTCTCTCTGAACACGATGTGTTGCGTCTTGTGGATCAAGTGCTTTTGGCCAGAGGTATTCCGCCCCCCAGGACCTATCCTTCCTTGGCAGGTGATCACCCTTTGCCAAAAACCCCTACTTATTCTCCTCCTTCATTGCCTTTGATGCCCATTGATATAGCACAGTCTTCCCCTTCTACCTTTCCTTTTATGGACCTCACTAAGGAACCGCAGTTGCCTTTGTGACAGGAGAGTTTTGCTACGACCCAGGATGTCAGCTGTGGCATACGTAATTTGGTGTTTCACAGCCATCCAGGGACTCCGAGTCGGCAGGCTGAGCCACTTAAGGGAGGGGTGACCCTGGTGCTGGACACTCACCCCTCTTCAGGTGGACCGACCTTCCAACTAATGGAGAAGGCTTTGGCGTCGGCTGGTGATACTGTGCTGTCAGTCTCCCCGCCCTTCTCTGAAACTTTGGCTGGTGCCATGTCTGAGGTCTGTGACAAAGTGGCCTCTCAGCTGGCCCCCATTGAATCAGTATCTAACTCCTCCAAGTGCCTGATATCTCACGCATCAGAAGGAGCACCTAGAGCGGCAAGTTCAGGCGTTATTCTGAGGCGCCTGGATGTGCTTATGTAACTTCGCGGAACCCTTCCTTTCTCAACGCTCCCGTTGAAACCTCTTCATTGTTTGGACCCAAGGTTAAAAGCACACTGGCCAGATGTGAGCAGGATGGTAAGACCCTTTCTGTCGTGGGTGTCCGTTATTCTTCCCCTCAACGTGCTTTCTCCAGAAACCAGAAGAGTGGGAAGATATGGTACAAAAAGTCTCAGGGTCCTTTCCGTGACATACAGGCCGAGTTCTCCCCTAGAGGCACAGGGGGAAACTCACAGGGAAGATGCCCTTTTCGGGGCAGAGGGGGTCCACGTTACCGGGGTTCCAGGGACTCTTTTCCTGGCCAATCCTACCAGCGCTCCCGAAGAGTGGCCCAACTCCTTTCCTCTGGAGGTGGTTGGGGGTCATTTCTCCTTGTACCTTTCTGCCTGGCTAACCATCAGCACCGACTCTTGGGTACAAAGGATAATAACCAGAGGTTACCATATTCCCTTCAATCTTTGTCCTGCCCCCCCAACAAACTTACCCGACGTTCCACCCAGTCAAAGGGAAGAAGCAGCATTAGAGACATCAAAGCTGCTAAGAAAAAGAGTCATCCAAATAGTCCCAACAGACCAGATAGGATCCGGATTCTACTCAAGACTATTTTTGGTGCCAAAGAAAACCAGGGACTGGAGACCAATTTCGGATCTCAGTGTATTGAACAAGTTTGTAAATGTACAAAAATTCCGGATAGTCACAATACAGTCTATCCTCCCACTTTTGGAAAAAGATGATTGGATGTGCTTGATAGATCTTCAAGATGCGTACTACCACATAAAAGTGGACAGGCCATCAAAAAGATTTCTGTGCTTCCGTGCGGGAGCCACTCACTACCAGTTCAGAGTACTGCCCTTCGGACTCTCTACAGTCCCCAGAGTGTTCACAAAGTGCATGGCAGTCATCATAGCTCACTTGCGACTACAAAGATTCCAGGTGTTTCCATACCTAGATGACTGGCTCATCTCCACCTCCACCAGACATCTATTGGAAGAAGCCGTGGCATACTCTCTCCTCGCTGCAGAAAGGCTAGGCATAACCATAAACTGGCAAAAATCCAATCTCATCCTATCTCAGTTCACAGAATTCATAGGGGTCATCTTGGATACAAAGAATTGCAGAGCGTCCATTCCAGAGCGCAGAATTGTAAGGATAAAGCAACAACTGATCCCAATCCTTTCAAGGGAGAAATCCAGAGCTCACTCTGTCCTGCAGCTGTTGGGTTCCGTGGCATCCTCCATCACCATTTTTCCCCCTGGCCAGGTTTCACATGAGGCTTCTACAATGGCTATTGCTCACCCAATGGTATCCCTTTCAGTAACCTCTTTCAGCCAAGATTTGAGTAACTTAGTTGCAAACAGGATTTAAATTGGTGGATGACCCACAACCCGTCACAATGGTCTCGCCCCTTCTCCCCCCAGTAGCCCAAGGCTACAGTGACCACAGATGCCTCCCTGATGAGGTGGGGGGCTATGTCAGGGACAGACAGTCCAAGGTACTTGGTCCGAATCGGAGGCCCAACTGCATATAAATGTTCTAGAGCTGAGAGCAGTGCTTCTGGCGTTGCAAGCATTCCATCCCCTCCTGCCTTCTGGGACTATTGCAATTCAATCAGACAACATGGCGGTGGTCTGGCACATCAACAAACAGGACGGAACCAAATCTTACCCACATTGTCGAGAGGCCATGAGGATATGGCAATGGGCGATGGCTACCAAGTGTTTTCTGCTAGCAACGCACATTCTCGGGAGTTCCAGCGTGATAGCAGACAGACTCAGCAGGTGCATTCTACAACCTCACAAGTGGTCCCTGAATCCCTTGATAGCGGCGGCGATCTTCCACCGCTGGGGTTTTCCTTGCTGCAACCTCTTTGCATCCCCAACCAACTACAAATGCAGCAAATACTTCGCCCTGATTACCCTCCGGGACAGTTACCCAGGGACGCTCTAGTCCACGATTGGCCCTTGGGTCTTCTTTATGCATTTCCACCTCTCCCCCTCATTCCCCAGTTTCTGAAGAAAGCCCGCCGGATGAAGAGCAAGGTGATCCTCATAGCACCATATTGGTCTCGTCAGATTTGTTTCCCCTTCCTTTGGCCTCACCTTCTAGATCAACCATGGATTCTCTATCCAACCCCGGGGTTGATCTCCCATCTGCAGAATCTGATTCATCCCAGCTTGGACAACCTGAAGCTCACAGCTTGGCTCTTCCAATTCCCTTGATTGCTAGGCAGAATGATCTTTCTTTGCCAGTATGGGACATTCCTATTGCATCTCATAAGTCTTCCACTAGAATTATTTATCTAAGCAAGTGGAAAAGATTTACCCTTTGGCTGAAAGAAAAGCAGGTAGATCCCTTTTCAGCACCATTGTCGATAGTACTGGAGTATCTATCCGATCTATTTCAGTCGGGTCTGTTGGCCTCTACCATTAGAGTTCATTTGGCTGCAATATCTAATTTCCATGAGAGTGTCCAAGATTCCTCTCTTATGTCACACAAATTATGCAAGACCTTCATAAAATGTGTGAATCATCTAAAGTCCCCTTTTAGAGAACCTATTCAACCATGGGACCTGTCATTAGTTCCCATTAGTCCCCGCAGACCAAATCGGATCCGGAACTTACTCAAGGTTATTTTTAGTTCCAAAAATGCAGGGGACTGGAGACCAATCTTGGATCTCAGCAAGCTAAACCAAGTGGTAAAGAAGACAAAGTTCCAGATGGTGACACTGCAGTCCATTCTTCACTTCTTGGGTCAGGACAACTGGATGTGCTCCTTAGATCTCCAGGATGCTTACTACCATATAAAAATGGACAGGCAATCCAGAAGATTCGTACGCTACCGGCTGGGTGCCAGTCATTATCAGTTCAGGGCCCTGCCCTTTGGTCTCACCATAGCCCCCAGGGTGTTTACCAAGTGTATGGCAGTGGTCACGGCTCACCTGAGGCGTCTAGGATTCCAGGTGTTTCGCTATCTGGATGACTGGCTCCTCACTGCTACCACCGAGCATCAACTAATCAAAGCAAGGGACTACACAATCCAAACTTGTTTCCAGTTAGGGATCACAATAAACTATGAAAAATCTGCCTTGTTGCCTTGTCAGTCTGTTACCTTTATAGGGGCAGATTTAGACACAAGACGCATGATAGTAAAACTGCCTCTAGACAGGGTGTCAACCATTCAACAACAAGTTTCCATTCTCATAAAGAAGATGAGAGCTCAGGCAAGACAAGTCTTACAAGTACTGGGCTCAGTGGCTGCAGCTGTTATGCTAGTTCCTTTAGCACTCTTCCACATGCGGATTCTACAGTTGCTTCTCTTCGTTCAGTGGTGTTTCCAGGAATTGCCAATGTCACACATTATCTTGATCATGGAATCTTGCAAAAAGGACCTACTATTGTGGCTGGTCTCCCCCCAGGTGACTCTGGGCAGACCCTTTCTAGAACCTCATCTGGTAGCCACAGTGACCGCGGACACTTTCCAGATAGGGTGGGGTGGCATTAACTAGGATGGACTGTCCAAGGAACATGGCAACCTCACGAGTACCATTTGCACGTCAGTGCTCTAGAGATGAGAGCAGTGTTTCTGGCATTGCAAGCACTTCAAGACTCTCTACCTACAGGGACCATTGCAATCCAGACAGTCAATATGTCAGTGGTATGGTACATCAACAAGCAGGACGGAACCAGATCTTACCCCTTGTGTCGGGAGGCACTTCGAGTATGGCAATGGGCAATGTCTTCCCAATGTTTTCTGATTGCAACAAACATTTCTGGAAAATCCAACGTGATACCAGACATGCTCAGCAGGGCTATCCTCATGCCTCACGAGTGGTCCCTAAAGCAATAAGTTGTGGGCTTGATTTTCCGCAAATGGAGCCAGCAATGCTGCGATCTTTTTGCCACTTCCCTAAACAACAAATGCAGCAGCTACTTCGCCCTAGTTCCCCCTGCAGGACAGTCACCCAGGGATGCACTTGTTCACGATTGGCCTCCAGGACTACTATATGCTTTTCAACCCTTCCCTCTCATTCCAAAGGTACTTCAGAAAGCAAAATTGTTGGGTTGCAAACTCATCCTCATTGCTCCTTACTGGCCTCGTCAGATATGGTTTCCATTTCTTCGCCATCATCTTCAACTGGAGCCTTGGATACTGGACCCATTTCCGGACCTGCTGACACATCAGTCAAGCGAACTTCATCCATCCCTTTAAACTCTATAACTGACTGCTTGGTTACTCCACTTCCAGTCTTATCAAGGCTCCCAAACATTTCCCCTGCTGTACAACACATCCTAGTGTCCCCCCACAAACCCACTACTAGGAGGATTTACACGAGCAAATGGAAGAGGGTCTCTTACTGGGCCAAAAGTAATAACATTGATCCTTTTATGGCTCCTGTTCACAAGATTCTTGACTTTCTACCTGAAACCTTCGAAAAAGGGGCAGCTGCAGCTACTATTAGGGTCCAACTGGCTGCTGTCTCTAATTTTCACGTAGGAGACTTGGGTTCTAACATTATGTCCCATAAGTTGCTCAGAGCATTCTTATGAGGTACAACACTTTTATGGCCCCTGGTGAGAGAACCTCTCCCACCCCCTGGGACCTAAACTTGGTTTTAGCTTCAATGGTTCTGCCCCCTTTTGAACCAACAGCATCCTGCCCTTTGAAGTTTCAGTCTTGGAAAACCCTCTTCTTGGTTGCTATAACCTCAGCTAGATGGGTTTCTGAATTACATGCTTTGTCTATTCGCCTGCTGTATCTCATTTTTCACAAAAATAGTCTCTCTGTTTGGACCAATCCTGCCTTCTTGCCAATAGTTTGTTCTGAATATAACTTAAATCAGTCCATTGAGCTTCCTGTGTCCTTCCCAAATTATGGCAACAAGTATAGTGTAGATTACACCAATTGGATGTTCATAGACAATTACATTTTTATTTACACAGAACCAAAGACCTCAGAAAATCAGACCAATTGTTCATATCATTTGCTGACAATAAGCAAGGTTATCCAGTTTCTAAAGTGACTTTATCAAAATGGGTGTTAGACATAATCACATATTCATATGGTTTGCGTAAAAAGAAGCTTCCAGGAAGACCCCGAGGACATTCAACCAGGGCCTTAGCCACCTCTGTTGCCTTCAAAGCTAAATTGCTCTTAGATTCAATCTGTGCTGCAGTGACATGGGCAAATCCTCATACTTTTATCTCTCATTACAAAGTGGATGTGGTCTCCTGGAGTAGGACATCCTTTGGTTCCACTGTCCTGAAGAGTTTGTTCCAGTGAGCCACCCGAGAACCAGGTGCTGGGGACGCGGTTTCAACCAGCAAGAATGAAGGCGAGATGGGACAACATAACATAAAGTAGTTATGTACCTACCATAATGTTCCATGTTTGTTTAAACTACACTTGTAGGAAATGAATATCACAAACCAGATCCCAACAAAGCAGTGACACCTTCTTCTTTAAGTAAAAGTCTGTTTATTCCACAGCGAAGTAGAAATCAGTAGGTTCCACCATAAAATCTCCTAGTGCCTCGGCCGTAACAGCCTTTACAGAGTCCATGTTTGTTGTCCTTCATCTCGCCTTCCTTCTTGCACCCCCCCTACTTCCCCCTTCCTGGAGGTTCGAGAGGAGTTCTTTATTGGTTACACTGGCGGAGTTTCCTGCTGACATACCAGGTTGGTTAACCATACATTGTTCTTTCTTCCTTCCTACCTTGGTATAAGAGCTTAGTAAAAAAATTCTTACTACATATGTCTAGTGTAGGCTATTACAAATGAGATCTGGGTAGCTGCTGCTAGGCATGTTGAGATAAGGGGTAGCCTCAATCCAGTAAAAGCTCTTGCGCTATTGTATATTGGTCGAGTTGGAGCCGAGGATTCGCTCCGAACTCAACCAGCAAGAAGGAGGGCAAGATGAAGGACAACAAACATGGAACGTTATGGTAGGTACATAACTTCTTTTTGCTTCTCTTCTCCATACCCTCTGACAAGTGAGGTGCCATGGTGTTCTGTCTTGGGTTATTATTTACTGTGCAGATGCTCTTTGTTCAATGATGTTATTCAAAGTAGAGGTTTAAATTTCCCATCTTATGATGTTGGTATGCTGCTGTATGTCTCCTTCCCTCAAGACTGTATGATGGCTCTAAGTAAGCTTGCTTCTGACTTGGAATATATCCACAGCTGGATTATAGTTATTGCTTCAATCTCAGTCCCAACAAAATCACTGTTGTGGCCATCCACACTGTCATGTGTACATTTCTGGCCCCCAGTTTTATTGTAGCGACCTATGTTATCTGTAGTGGTCATAGGCTGAAATGTGTTTCTAAGGTGTGTAATTTTGTTGTGGTAATTGATGCATGGCTTACTTTTAAGGATCAGATATTGGCCGTTGTCAAATCATATTGCTGTCATCTGAAGAACATCTCACTGATTAAGTATCTTATTCCACCTGCTTGGTTTGGGCTCTACTATTGGATAACGAGCTTTATTGATAACTGATGCAGAATTTTGCTACCTGGGTAACTAACCTGGGTGCCTAGACACCATCGTATTATGCTGGTACTGCATTGGTTACCTATTTGGTCATGAATTGCTTACTTATAAAACCCTTGTCTTTGTTTATCAAGCTTTCCACAGATTAGGTCACCCTTATCTCAAGCAGTATTTCAGCTGGTAGTGGCCTACTTTCACTCCTGTGTTCCAGTTCTCGTGGCTTGCTTAAGGTTCCCAAGGTCTGTCGTAATATCGCAGGGATTCAGTCCATTCTATTCCAGGGGCCCTATTTGTGGAATCTCTTGTCTGACCTGGCTTAGATTGATTCAGTAAGTAGTGTTTTAAGAATGCAGGCTGAAAAACTATAGACAATAGTTTGTAACATGTAGATGTGAAATTGTTCAATCTTGCCGTTTGTTCTTACACACGGGTTCGGAGCCTATCCTCGGCTCCGAGTCGGCCGCATCTTCGAGAAAGCTCGAGGCACAGTAATATCCCATGATCCTCAGGTGCTAACCCCCAGATCTAGTTTGCCGCTAGCAGCAGATCGCATTGAGAGGCTCGGGCCAGTATATTTTTTTTCTACTTTCTTGATATATAGTTCTCTTTTCTACAGATTTATAGTCATATCTTAGTGTTTAAATAAGTAATATAGTATAGGGTGTTATTTGTGAGTATTTAGACTAGTTTAGTTAGTTTAAATTTTCTCTAGTTAAGGCCTACGGGTTTTTTCTGTCAGGATTGACAGTATTTTAAAAAAAATTTTGCCTTAACTTTCTCTTTTTTATTCTATATATATATATATATATATATATATATATATATATATATATATATCATAGTGTGCTGTGTGTTTTGCATTTTTATATAGATATATTAGGTTAGATTTAAATTTTTGATTATTATTCCAAACTTTAAAATTATTACACTTAGTATTATATAGTGTTTTTTGGATTTTTTATTTCAAAATGTCAGAGACCAAATCTGGTTTTAAAAGGTGTCAGTGCAGACAGATGTCCATTACTGACAACCACTCATCCTGCGTCTACTGTCTTGGCCCTCTCCACTTGCAGGAAGACTGTTCCATTTGTCATTCCTTTAGTGGGAGGGTCATGCTGGAAAGACGCAGGAAGTTGGTTGACAGAGGGTTGCTTAAACCCGATTTTCAAGAGGCCCTGGACAAGGCTGAACAGGTATCCAAGTCTTCGAAGGGGTCGAAGTCTTCAAGAGTGTCGGAGCCCAAGTCATCGGCTCCGAGCACCTCTTTTCAGATTCGGACGCCGGCTCCTATGACCTCGGTGCCAGGTGTCGAGCGTTTATCTCTGACCGAGGCTCAGGTTTTGGAGCCGGTGTCAGTGGTACCACCATCTGCTATCCATCGCTCGGTGACGGCTTCGATCCCTTCGACCCGTTCTTTGAGGCCCCTTTCCGACTCCGATGTGGACCAAGTGGTACAGAAGCTTATGGAAAACTCGGCTTTGTCCAAATTAATCGAGGATGTTCTTCATCTCACATTGCTGCAGTCCTTACATATGGGTAGTCCGCTGTCCTCGGTCGGCCCGAATACCAAAGTATTAGGCTGACGTCGGTCAAGGCGCCCAAAACTGACATCAGAACGTCAGGGTACAAAAGCGCATGACCGACGTCATATCCTCAGTCTTTTTTGCCGCATGGTCCGATGCAGAAGCAGCGTTGCAAGTGCCGTTCGGCGTTCTGAAATTTTTCGAGTTCGGAGTTTCAGACCAAATCCAAGTTGGCTAAGTACCCCGTTGGGGAATATTTTGTTTTTTTCTTGCCTCAGTGTTTTACCGGATGTCAGAAAAAGTGAATAACTGTATTTCTTGTGGGAAACAGATACCGCATAGGGATTATCATTCTTTGTGTATTCCTTGTTTGGGGCCTGAGCACGACGTTGTTGGGTGTCGCTTTTGTGCTAGGTTCAATAAGCGCACTATTAAGCGAAGGTTAGATTGTGCTAGGCTGGTCTTCGGTAAGCGGTGCAATTATAATATGCCATCGGACTCTCCGGCGTCCGCTTCTACGAAGAAGCGCAAAGACAAAACAGTTAAACCCAGGCAAGATGAGTCGTCCGTTCCGGACACCGGTTCTTTAGAGGCTTCAGTGGAACCGGTGGTTCCGTCGGAGACTTCTCTGGAGTCTCAGGGGGAGACTTTGATTTTGCAGGATGTGGCCTCTCAGGAGGCAGGTCAGGCTGAAGGGGCTTCTCAGGTTACTGTACTCCCCTCCCTTCCTAGGGTGGTTAGGCCCTCTCCTTCTGTTTCCAAGGCTTCTCCCAGAGGCAGGCCAGGTTTAGCTTCTGTTGGTGTCACTCCTAGTTCAGCAGGGTCTGTGCCTAAGAAGCACATGCTTAAAATGGCAGAAGATTTGATTACTCTGATTAGAGGTTCTTTGCCCCCTCCTGCTAAGAGGCCTAGGGTGGAGCCAGAGTTGGGAAGTTTTGAGCAGGCTTCGGATGTTTCAGAGTCTTCGGCTGAAGACTTGCAGGAGTGCTCTCCTTATTCTGATTCTGATGCAGATGATACCACTCCTTCTGCTTCTCCTCCAGAGGATTTTTCTTTTTCAGAGACACTTCATTCTATGAGGGAACATTTTAAGTGGGAAGGTCAGGACTTCTCTGATTCTCGGAAAAGGCTTAGGGAATTTTTGCTTTTACCCCAACATAGGCCCTTGGCTATACCCCCTGTTCTGGATGTTGTGGAAGATGTGTTTGCAGAGGCTTCACTTAATCCTGATTCTCTGCCTCCTGCGCCTGTTAAACCGGATAGGTATTACAGGGTGCCTGAGGCTCATAAATATCTTTATAAGAGTCCTAGGGCGGACCCAGAAACTGTTAGTCAGGGACCTAAGGGTGTCAAGGCCTCTGTTGTAAAAAATCCGGTTCCTCTAGATTCAGTCTAGGGGTAGATCTAGACGTGGTAGGGGCCGAGCTCAGAGTTCTTTCAGGCCTAGAACATGGAGTTCACCTGCACAATCTTCGGGTTAGGGCAGGGGCCAGTCCTTTCGTAAACAGGCCCAATGACCTACTTTTTCAGCTGCCAGATCCTTCTTGCCTGGCAGCACCTTTGGGAGGAAGGTTGGCACTCTTCAAGGAAAATTGGAATTTGATTACCCAAGACAAATGGGTATTGGATATCATACACCAAGGTTACAAGTTTTATTTCCATACCTTGCCTCCTTTCAAAGGCATGCCGGACGTTCCTCCTCAGCAAAGACTAGAGGCTCACAAACAAATTTCTCTACTACTTCAAATCGGGGCCATACAACCGGTCCCTCTGCCAGAAGTGGGCCTAGGATTTTATTCTCGCCTGTTTCTAGTACCAAAGAAAGGGAACACATGGAGACCAATTTTGGATTTATCTATCCTCAACACATATCTGGACATTCCCAAGTTCAAAATGTTGACGTTACAACAGCTTTTACCTCTGCTGGGAAAAGATCACTGGATGGTGACTCTGGATCTCAAGGAGGCTTACCTTCATGTTCCTATCAGGCTCAGTTGCAGGAAGTATCTGCGTTTTCGGGCTGGGACTTCTCATTATCAGTTCTCTGCATTGCCCTTTGGCTTATCTACTGCGCCCAGAGTGTTCATGAAGGTTCTGGCACCAGTGGTAGCTTTCTTCAGGCTAAGAGGAATACAAATCTATCCTTATTTGGACGATTGCCTGATTTTGGCCTAAGGGAAGGACGAACTTCTTCAGCATTTACAGTATGTGATTGCAGTGTTAAGATGCCTGGGGTATTCTGTGAACGAAATAAAGTCCAGTCTAGTACCCTCTCAGGACATGTGCTTTCTGGGTGTGAGACTGAATACAGCATCCCAGATGGCCTTTTTGACCCCGGACAAACAAAAGAATCTTTCTCTTTACTTCCACCAATTGTCTCGTCAGTCCAGGCTGACTGCAAGGACAGTCCTTCAAGCCTTGGGGTTCATGGCATCTTGTATTCTGGTACTTCCCAATGCCAAACTGCATATGAGGAAGCTTCAATGGTATCTCAAAAATGTATGGACACAGCACTGCCAAGATATGGACACTGTCATTCAGATAATACCTTGCATTCAAAAGGAATTTCTGTGGTGGGCTCAGGAATGTCACCTAAACAAGGGACTCTCTGTGACCCGGCCAGAGGCGAGTCAGATTCTAACGACAGATGCCTCGGACAAAGCTTGGGGAGCTCATCTAAATGGAAAATGGGTACAAGACACGTGGCCTGCCAGACTTCAACATCTACATATCAACTTGAAGGAGATGTTAGCAGTCCAATTTGCATTGATAGCTTTCAAGGATTTACTTCTTCCAGGGCAGGTGTTGATTCAAACAGACAACACAACTGTCATGTGGTACATCAACAAGCAAGGGGGAACGCATTCATATCCTCTATGCAGACAAGCAATGATTTTGTGGGAGACTGCTCTCAGTTTACAACTAAATCTTCAGGCAAGGTTTCTGCCAGGAGCACAGAACTCCTTAGCAGATGTGTTGAGCAGACAAATTATGGATCCCCACGAGTGGAAATTGGATCCTCATGTATTTCAGAAATTGACAGTGTTATGGGGAACTCCAGACATAGATCTGTTCGCTTCTCCTCTAAATTACCAGCTGCCAAAGTTTTGCACAAAAAGGTTTCATCCCACAGCTTGGAAAGTGGATGCTCTCTCATTCAATTGGAGCAATCTTCACGTGTATGCCTTTCCACCTCTGCCTCTCCTCCCAAAGGTACTCCTGAAGGTCAGACAGGACAAGCCAAACATGATTTTAATAGCTCCAGATTGGCCTCGACAGCACTGGTACCCATTACTGAGAAGTCTGGTATGGGAGCCTCCATGGCCTTTGCCTTGATTCCTCACCTGCTGTCTCAGGAGAACAGTCATTTACTCAATGTCAAACTTCACTCTCTACATCTAACAGCCTGGCATATTCTGTTTTAAACCCTGGAGGGTCTCAGCTTCCACAACAAGTTTTGAATGTTATTTTGGAGGCCAGAAGGCCTAGTACAAGGAAAGTTTACGCAGATAAATGGAGGAGATTTTTATTTTGGAGTACAGCAAAGGACTTTGATGTTTCTAAACCTAATTTAAGTGTTGCTTCAATACCTTACTGAGTTATTGGACAAAGGTTTGTCCTTCTCCTCTATAAAGGTTCATGCTGCAGCAATTTCTGCTCACTATGACTGTGACCCACCATTATTTTCTCAGCCTTTGTTTAAGCAATTCCTTAGAGGGCAAAGAATATAAGACCCCACGTGAGCTCCTACTCCTGCTTGGGATCTCAATTTTGTGTTGGAGAAACTTACTCTACAACCTTTTGAGCCTGCAGCATCTGCAGAGTTGAAATATTTATCATGGAAGACTGCTTTTTTGTTGGCCATTACCTCTGCGAGAAGGGTTTCTGAATTACAGGCCCTTATGGCGGTTGAGCCTTTCTTAATTTTCCACAAGGATAGGGTGTCTTTGCGTACTAACCCTTCTTTTATGCCTAAAGTGGTTTCTAGTGTGGCTTTAAACCAAACTATTCATTTGCCTACTTTTTATGCAAACCCCAAAATAAAGGGGAAAGGATTTTGCACACTTTGGATATACACAGACAGTTGCGATATTATTTGAGCAGAACTAAAGGGTTCAGGCAGTCTCAGCAGTTGTTTGTTTCTTTTGCTTTGGGTTCTCAGGGCAAACCTGTTTCAAAACAAACTATTTCTAAGTGGATTGGTTTTTGTATTGCTTTCTATTATTCCCATCATGGTAAGGAGATTCCAGCTGGGATTAGGCCTCATTCCACTAGGGCTACTGCCACCTCTACTGCTTTTTAAGGGGTGGCTACTAAAGATATTTTGGAAGCAGCTACTTGGAGTTCAGTGCATACTTTCTCTAAGCATTACCACCTTCCACTTTACTCTAAATCTAGGGCTGGATTTGCCACTGCAATTTTACAGGGCATGTTGGCAGCCCCTAATGCTTTATAAGTTTTTGCCATCCTCCCTTACCTCTGCTTTGGGATTCTACCCATATGTAAGGACTGCAGCAATGTGAGATGAAGAACATAGTACAGTTTTGTACCTACCATAAATGTAGATGTTCGAAGATCCACATTGCTGCAGTCCAATTTACCCTCCCTCCTTCCCCTCTGTTGTTAGAGGTGGTGGTGTGGTTTGTGTTGTACATATTGTAAATATGGTTAGTGCAGGGGTGGTTGGTTATTTTTTGCTGTTCTTTGGCTTCGGCCTTTCTTGTTAGGGCCTTCTGACATCTGGGGCAAGAAAAGACTGAGGATATGACGTCGGTCATGCGCTTTTGTACCCTGACGTTCTGATGTCAGTTTTGGGCGCCTTGACCGACGTCAGCCTAATACTTTGGTATTCGGGCCGACCGAGGACAGCGGACTACCCATATGTAAGGACTGCAGCAATGTGGATCTTCGAACATCTACATTTATGGTAGGTACAAAACTGTACTTTTCGTCTCAGCTGGTTTCGAAACTCGAGACTGTTCCTGTTCCCTCAACACTTCCTCCTCCGAGACCCGTCGAGTCATCGGAGCTAGGAATCGAAGAACCGATGATTGTAGAGCCCTCGGTGCCAAAGCCTCCAGTAGTGCTATCGACTCCGTTGACCTCGACTTCTTCGGAACCAGCCGGAGAGTCTCGAAGCCAAAGATCTTTCCTAGGTTCCGGGGGGGATAGTCGAACCGAGATAATCGGTTCTGACTCTTCCTCTCGGTGCCTCGGCTCAGATCAGTTCGGATCCGTCCTCGGTGTCGGAGCTCGTGGTTCCGATTCCGGAGAAATGACCTCCTTCTTTGGATCGGGTCGGATCTTTGGGTCGGGGCACCGGTGCCTTTGACATCATGAGGAAGGTCTTGCCTGATCAGACACATACTTCATCAGTATCTTCGTCTCCTTCCCCAAAAGGTCCGCGTTCTGCTTCTGTGCCTTTGGCTCCTACCAAGCGTCGAGACCCAATGCCTCAGACGTCCCCACAGGGCGACTCTGGTTCCTCAGATGCATCCCCAGAAGCTCCCGCTGAGGATGTTCCGAGGAAATGATTGTGCAAGAGGAGGCACATAGATTCCCCCCAGGAATCTCTCACATCTGATACCGATTTAGATGAGACAGAAGGGTCCCCACGGTCCCCCTCTGAGGATGTCTCGTTTGCAGACATTTTGGAAATCCTGAAACAAAGGGGGGACTGGCAAACTCTTACCCCTTCTCTGGATGAATCGGTCTTGCTGAAGGCATTTGGGACTCAACCTTCTACCTCCTGGGTGACTCCGCCATTTGACGATCTCATGGATCTAATAGCCCGGAGGGCTTGGGAAAAGCCCGATACAGTGGAACCAGTCCCTCGTAAGCCAAATAAATACATGATGGCCCCCCAGGACAAATCTTATCTTACAAAAGGGGTTCCCGTGGATACTATGGTGGTGATGGCGGCCACTAAGAAAGAGATGTCTGAATTATCTTCCTCTGTCCATCCTCCTAATAAGGATTCTAGGATGATGGACAGATATGGGAAACGCATATTTAGTTCGGCGATTTTTTCCATCCGATCGCTCAACTACCTTACGCATTTCACGCGTTTACAGAGAGATCTCATTAAGGAACTGGGAGATACTCTCCAAGGACACACAGATGCTGCTGACGCCGAGAAAGTGACAGTGCAACTTAACATCCTAAACTCCATAGTCAATTCGTCCATGAGGCTGATTTCATACACAGCCGAAGGGTCGAGTAGAGCGGCAGCTTCAGCGATCGCCCTGAGGAAGGCAATCCTGGTTGCGCTTATGCTCCTTTGCGGAAGCCTTTAAGTCTTCCTTTGACAACGCCCCCTTTGATGGTGCCTCCTTGTTTGGGCCCAAAGTAAAGGAGACTCTCACGAGGTGTGAACAAGAAGGGAAGACCCCGTCTGCCGTAGGGGTCCGTTTTTCCATCCCATCTAGACCCTACCCTAAAGGGCAATGAGGAGGAAAAATGTGGTTCTGAAAAACTCAGGGATCTTTTCAGCACACCCAAAGTGACGCCCCCTCCAGAGGCAGAGGAGGGGGAAGAAACGGAAGATGCCGCCCAGCTGGCAGAGGGGGTCCGCAAAATCAGGGCGACAGAGAGACTTTCTCTGGAAAGCCCTTCCAGCACTCCTGAGTGCAGGCCCAACTGTCCTACTCTGGAGGCAGTCGGGGGTCGCTTAGCTTTATACCCAGAGGCCTGGCTAAATCTTACATCAGATTCCTGGGTAAAAAGCATAGTTACCAGAGGCTACAACATTCCCTTTATCAAAATACCACCCAACTCCAAAAAGCTCCCAGACGTTCCACCCAGTCTGCGAGACCAGGCAACCGTAGAGATAGGAAGGTTGCTCGAAAACAGAGTCATCCAACCAGTCCCGGTGGACCAAATAGGATCCGGAACTTACTCAAGGTTCTTTTTAGTTCCAAAGAAAACAGGGGACTGGAGGCCAATTTTAGACCTCAGCAAATTAAATACCTTTGTGAAAAAGGAAAAGTTCCGGATGGTCACGCTACAGTCAATCCTTCCCTTTCTGCAGAAGGGCGACTGGATGTGTTCTATAGATCTCAAGGACGCGTACTACCATATCAAGATGGCCAGAGCGTCCAGAGATCACCTGCACTTCCGGCTGGGAGCCAGTCATTTCCAATTTCGCGCAGTGCCCTTTGGTCTCACCTCAGCCCCCAGGGTATTCACCAAATGCATGGCAGTAGTAGCGTCTCACTTGAGACGAAGGGGATTCCGGGTGTTTCCTTATCTAGATGACTGGCTCCTATCTGCCACCACCGAGTATCGTCTTCTACAAGCCAAGGATTACACCATCAGTCTCTGCTCTTCGCTAGGCATAACGGTGAATTTTGGAAAATCTGTCTTATCGCCGTCACAGTGTATCTTATTTATAGGAGCACAGCTAGACACCTCCCTGGCTCAAGTTACTCTCCCACCACCAAGAGTATCAGACCTCAGGCATCAAATTTCGGTCCTTCTACACAGCAAGAGTGTCCCTGCACGACAAATATTAAGAGTACTAGGCTTGATGGCAGCCTCCCTTATTGTAGTTCCTTTAGGCAGGATGCATATGAGGATTCTTCAGTGGATGCTATTCATGAGGATTCTTCAGTGGATGCTATTCGCCCAGTGGTCGTATCGACAACTTCAATTGTCTCACGAAATCTTGATCACGAATTTTTGCAAGAAGGATCTCTTGTGGTGGATACACAGTCAAGAGCTAACACTAGGACGACCGTTTGTATTACCCAGTCCGGTAGCAACTCTAACCACGGACGCTTCCCTGATAGGGTGGGGGGGATTCTTTCAGGGACAAACAGTCCAAGGTCAATGGTCCAACTTGGAGTATAATCTGCACATCAGTGTTCTAGAGCTGAGGGCAGTGTTTCTAGCGTTGCAACACTTTCACAAGTCCTTACCTCGGGGAACAGTGACAGTACAGACAGACAACATGTCAGTGGTCTGGTACATAAACAAGCAAGGGGAACCAGATCTTACCCATTATGCAGAGAGGCCCTCAGAATTTGGCAATGGGCAAAGTCCACTGGACGCTTTCTGATAGCAATGTACATCCCGGGGACTTCCAACGTAATCGCGGACAGGTTGAGCAGAGCCATCCTGTTCCCTCACGAGTGGTCCCTCAAACCTCAAGTGGCAGAAGAGATCTTCCGCAGATGGGGCCAGCCTTGCTGCGACCTGTTTGCATCCCCATTGAATGCCAAATGCAGAAGCTACTTTGCCCTGTTACCCCCTCCAGGGGGTGTCCCCAGGGACGCACTGGTATACGATTAGCCCCCGGGTCTCCTTTATGCTTTTCCTCCTGTTCCACTAATTCCCAGGTTTTTGCAGAAAGCCAAACATCTGGACAGGACCATAATACTGATAGCCCCATTCTGGCCTCGACAAATCTGGTTTCCCTTCCTTCAATCTCATCAAGTGCAGGAACCATGGATGCTGGACCCAGAGCCAGGCCTGTTGACACATTCGTCGGGAGTTCCTCACACCTTCCTCAAGTCCCTCAAACTGACAGCTTGGCTCCTCCGCTTCCCATCTTAGCCAGGTCGGAGTTACTATCCCCTGCAGTACAACAAATTATTGTATCTTCTCACAAACCATCTACAAGGAAATTGTACAACAGCAAATGGAACCGTTTTGCGCACTGGGCCTCCAAACAAGGAATAGATCCATTCGGGGCTCCAGTACACAAGATACTAGATTTTCTTACCACACTTTTTCAAGAAGGAGCATCAACATCCACTATAAGGGTTCAACTGGTGGCTATATCCAATTTTCATATTGGCCGTGAAGATGGTTCTCTTATGTCCCACAGGCTTTGTAAAGCCTTCATGAAAGGTACCTTTCACCTCCGTCCCCCCTTTCGTAATCCAATAGCCCCTTGGAATCTTAATCTCATGCTGTCACAACTCATGTTGCCCCCATTTGAACCAGCAGCCACAACTCCGTTAAAATTTCTTTCGTGGAAAACACTTTTTCTGTTTGCCATCACTTCCGCCAGGAGAGTTTCAGAGTTGCAGGCTCTGTCTATCCGACCTCCGTACATGATTTTTCATCCAGATAGAGTAACCTTGCGCACCAATCCGTCCTTCCTTCCGAAGGTTTGTTCGATTCAAAACATCAATCAGTCTATCGAGCTACCTACCTTCTTTAAAAACCATTCCAATAAGTTAGAATACACATTGCACAAATTGGACGTTCACAGGCAACTGAGATTTTACTTACATAGGACAAAAGAGTACAGAAAGTCAGACCAACTATTTGTCTCATATGCTGACCAAAGGAAAGGACAGGCAGTAACGAAAGTTACCTTATCCAAATGGCTCTCAGATTGCATAAATTTTGTATATGCTGAATCGAAACAGCAACTCCTTTCAAACCCAGAGCTCATTCTACAAGGGCGATCGCTGCCTCTTCAGCCCATACCGCTCGTTTGCCTTTAGATACCATTTGTGCAGCGGCAACTTGGGCAAAACCACATACTTTTATCGCCCACTATAAACTAGACAAAAGCTTCAGGGACAGGGCGACGTTTGGTTCCACTGTACTCAAGAATGTTCTCCCTTGAGCCACCCAGGAAAAAGGAGCTAGGGACGCTACCCGTGTGTAAGAACAAACGGCGAGATTGAACAATTTCACATTAAGAAGTTATGTTCTTACCATAACGTTCCATGTGAATTGTTCATCTCGCCTTTGTTCTTACATTCCCCCCCTCCATCCCCCGTCCTGCGGTCTGGGAGAATGGTTTCAACTGAATTCCTTTTCAGCCTTTTCTAGATATTGTTAGCATATTATTGTACATTAGTAATGGCATCTTTTCTCCTCTATTTGTGAGTAGGGTTCCAGACACTGTGTAGTATCTGTTTATAAGTGTTCTAGACACAGTTCTAAAGGGATTCTTCTGGTATAGCAAACTAGATCTGAGGGTTAGCACCTGAGGATCATGGAATATTACTGTGCCTCGAGCTTTCTCGAAGATGCGGAGCTAGTGATGCGGCCGACTCAGAGCCGAGGATCGGCTCCGAACCCGTGTGCAAGAACAAAGGCAAGATGAACAATTCACATGGAACATTATGGTAAGAACATAACTTCTTATTTTTACATATCCTTTTAACTGGTATTTGTTATTTTTTAAATTGTATTAAATTGTATTATATCATATTATCTAAAGGTTTTTAAGTTATTTGTGAGGAATTGTTTATTAATTAGCCATTTTATTGATTACAAGTTGGTATTGGTGGTTTAGAATGTGACCTTGTTTCTGTGTAAAAAGATGGCATGTGAAATTTTCTTCAGTTGTGATGAGCTTCATGTTGTGAACGAAAGCCCTCAACTAATTTTATTTAAGTAAAACATTTTGCTGTTACACTTAGTAGTTTTTGTGACAACTGCAACCATCACTTGCCTTTGATGTTTTCTGAGGACTTTTCATTTTGCTTTTCTTTGGTTATCACTTGTATTTACATAGCGGTAGCTACTTTGTATGGTTATTGGCTTAGATTGATCTCGACTCTTGATGTTTTCAAGCACTTGCATAAACCTTATCTCTATGATTGCTTATTTAAGTTTGAGTTGATTTGTTTGTTTTCATTCTTTCATGTATTATTAGCTCCTTATTTCTTTCTAATAGTGTTTGTGTTTAAGCACTTATACATTTGAAATTGAAGTTGAACATGGCATCAGTGGGCAGCTAAGTAGACACCATGTTGAGTAAGTAAAGACACACTTAATAGATAATACTGATGTACCAAGATATTCTGAATTTGTTACAAAATGAACTGAAGAATTCAAATAAATGCTCATCGCTCACACTTGATGCCGAACACAGGTTGGTCAGGTGGTGAGAAAATGTGATTCAGAGATGGTTATGGCCACAGTGAGAAAGATCTTGCTATTGGTTCATTAACATGTCTGTGCATTGAACACTACAAATGTAAGATATGACTTTGCAACTGTTCTCCTTTGTGGTTGATATATCATGGTAGCAAGGACATCCCCCTACATTCACACACGCATTTAGACACTTGCACGCACAAACACACACATTCAGACACCCACGCACACACAAACACACATTCAGACACCTGTGCACACATATTGCCCACACATATGCCTACAGCTACTCATCAATATACAAGTCTCCTGCACTTGATCACACTCACTGAATAATTCAGCCATATACTTGCAAGCACAATCCAACACACACAGACAGACAGATACACACACGCGCACACACGCACACCCCCACACACACACACACACACACACACACACACACACACACACACACACACACACACACACACACATATACACACATGCACAGACATCCAAACTCTTTATTTGCTCCCCTCATAAAGGATAGGCACACCTCAAGACTAGTCATACAGTATGACATGTTTGAGCTACTCCATGTCCATCTAACCATAGGAAAAATCCATTGTCATATGCTTGTTAGCTACAGGTTCTCCACCATGAAACGGGAAACCCACACATCATACCCGAATTTAATGGAATCGCTTACCATTCAGCCCATTACCACACTCATGAGTGATTTCAACTACCCCTCCATCAACTGGGAAGCATGCATGACCACTAACATTCAGGCTCAAAGTTTTCTGGACTTTGTCAGTACAAATGCCTTGGGAGCAGCTAGTGTGCACTCCAACTATGGGTACAAATATCCTGTATCTGGTACTCAAAGTATAAGAGAGCATTACTCTCCACCCCGAGTGTGTTGTCCTCACTGGTTAGAGCAGATCACAAAGTGGTCTCCCTTAAAATAAATATAAAACTAGAACCCGCACCTAACCCCAAAACCTTTAAGAATTTTTCTGAGGCAAACTACCTCCTGTTAAGTGATGGCATAGCTAGTTTCCAAGCTCCCCCAAACCTAGAAAACACAGAAGCCTATGTGGAGGTGTACACAAAAGCCCCGTACAACCACATAAACAACTGCATAGAAATGGTATTACCAGACTGAAATAAACTTAGAACAAACCACAAATACAAGCCACCTCGGTGGACCCCTGGTATAAATAGGTTGTACAACAAACAAAAAAATCCTGTCTAGAAGTAAGAGAGAGAATGTGCACAACAGAGCAAAAACTCCCTCGTTAGTCTAAACAAGAGAATCCGAGAACTAGTCCCGTCTTCAAAAGCAGATTTTGAGGCAAAAAGAGCCTCCCTAGCTAAAGATATCCGTAAGGCATTTTTCAGTTATGCCCGCAATCTTAAGTACAACACCCAACAATATGTGTAATTAGTTGTAGACGTCATCACCTATACTTAGCCAGAAGGTATAGCAGATTTGCTTGCTGATAAATTCAGCTCATATTTCACTTCCACTTCACCTCCAGTTGTCTGCCAGGAAAGACCCAGTTCCTTTCCTGTACCAGTTATCACCAAAGAATAGGTCGCTAAAAACTTGTCTTCATTGGGTCCCAACAATACCCAGGATGCCTCTTAAATAGCTTGAAACAGGACCTTTCAGGCCCACTAGGATTTCTGTTTAACTGCAACTTCCAAACCGGCTTTGTCCCTCTGGAGTGGAGGACAGCAACAGTCACACCTCTACATAAAGGGGGGCCATCAGCAGACCAGAGAAATTACAGACCCATAAGTTTGATTAGTCTTATATGCAAGGTCATAGAAGAAATGATCACTGACCTGATAAATAATGACATAGGAAACCTCCAGGCACTAGACCCAACCCAGTTTGGCTTTCTCAAGAGCAGGTCATACCTGCTCAATCTGGTGGACATCTTTGAAAAAGTCACTAGGGCCATGGATAAGGGTGTAAAATAGTACTTACTGCCTAACTTGACCTGGCTAACACATTTAACACAATTCCCCACTCAAGTATTATAGATAAACTGACAAAACTTGGCATAAATCCCTACGTGACCAGATGGATAGCCAAGTGGCTCTCAGACAGGACACATCTTTTTAGAGTGGGTGAATCCTGATCCAGTAAGAGGCCAGTTACCAGTGGTGTGCCACAGCTTCAGTGCTGGGATATTTCCTGTTCTGAATATACTTTTCTGAAATCAGGGCTAATGTAGAAGGCCTTTGGCTGGCTATGTTTGCTTACGACTGCAAGATGGGGGTAATCACTGAATCTCACAATGATGTAGATATCCTTCAGAAGGGTCTGACTCAGACAAATGATTGCTGCCATAGCCATGGCCTAAAACAAAATGCAGAAAAATTGCATAATCATGCTCTTTGGGAAGTCAAATACCCCTGCAAATTACATTATTAATAGTGCAACCCAAAGAGTGGACCCGGAGGTTAGATATCTAGGTACACAGATAATCGTAGCTTGAACTTTGACCCCCATGTGTCCACAGTGGTGAGGAAGTCCTTCTATGTAACACAGCTTTATAAGTAAAGGCATGGCTTCCAAATCCAGGGAAGTTATAGTCTCATTGTACTTTGCCCACATCAGACCAATAATCAAGTACAATGCAGCTTTTGGCATGTACTTGATTAGGCACTTTGCAACAGCTGGAGTGGCCTAAGAGGTTCCTTGTTAAAAAAATATAGGGTGTAAATGTCATGTCCTGTGTGGACAGACTAAAAACCCTATCCCTTTACTCTGTCTCCTACTGACTGTTAACGGGTGAACTATGCCTAACCTACAAGGCACTCACAAATCCAGCCCAGATGGAACTGTTGCACATTAACAAGACAAACTACAGGAAAGTCAGATGATCTAGGGATCTAAACCTGGTTTGAGACAAAACATGCTGGGGAGACAGATATTTGTCTCTGGGATTACTCCTTCTCTGTAACAGGCTTCCTGTTCATGTAAAGCAGAGCCCTTCCTTGACCTTCTTCAAATGCAGTTTGGATCAATGGCTAGGGAATCGTAAATTCACTCTTTTTTAATTTTTCCTAATCTTTTGGGTTTCTAATACCATGATGGGAATAGTCCCCATTCCTAAGTCAAAGTATTATTAAAGATCATGAAATTAGTATTGTTTCACTCTTTGATGTCAGCCAGAAGTGCTGTTCGCAGCACCCACAATGTACCCGGTAATTACTCCTTTTGCAGTTCATACAGAGTTAAATGTATTGGTGACATATCTAAATACGATTGTAGATTCTCTTTTATAAGACCCATTGCTCCTACTACTACTATTGGAACTGTCTGGGTATCTTTCTTCCACATTGCTCTCATTTCTGCCTTCAAGTCCTGATATTTTATGACTTTGTGTCTCTCTGGACACATGACACTGTAATTACTGGGTGTAGGGATTTTAATGGCCAGTGCTACTTTTGTCTTCTTTTCATGGACCACTATATCTGGTTTTCTCACATCTGTCTTTTGAACTGCTGGTAATGGGTGATCCCATGAGATGATGACTTCATTATTTTCTGTGATGCTCTGTGGCTCATGTTTCCAGTGTTTTTCAGCTACTTCAGTATTGTAATGTTTGCACAATCCCCAGTGCAACAGTCTTGCCACATTATTATGCCTTTCAGTATACAGCCCTTCTGCCACCTAGTGTATCACAAAGAGCAACAATGTCAGGACTATCCCCAGTCAAAAAAGAGACTCGGGGAATTCTTAGATCTACAGCTGTTTCCAATTGTGTTTTACAAAACCTACATTTGTCTGTTTCTGCCACATGTTTAATGGACTTTTAAACCAACAAGTACGTAGCCCACTATCCTGAGCCGCCAATATTAACCTTTCATCTGTTGGTTTGAATTCACCTCTCCTTAACCATTCGAGTTTTCACTCCTGATAAACATAAGGTTGTTCCAGGAGTTTTCTATACTTGCAACTATATTTATGCATTTTTCACATTTCTTGCCTTCTTATCTGATCCTTCACCTTATATTCTTTCTTTTCTTTTTTTTTTTTTGCAACAGTCAGATACTGCCTGATTTTTATCTACTATTTGTTTGATTTCCATTCCCGCTTAACGTCTATATGCTTCTGCTGGACTAAGAAGGGAAGTCATCTTGTATTTATTCTCCTCATGTTTCAAAACTTTCACTATGTTTGCATCTTATAAGGGCAGCAGATATGTATGCAGTCTCACAATTGCAGATCTATACATGTGATCATTTTCAAGGAGGCCTGTACCTTCTACAGAACGGGGAATATGTAATCTTGGTATGCACTGATTTTTATAAATCATGTGATGAGCATAAAGCATCCTTCTTGTTTTCCCATCTAATATATTCATCACCTTTTGGGGCCAGTCAATCACTCCAAAACTGTAAGTTAGGACAGGAAGAACAAATTGGTTAATAGCTTGAATTATATTCCTAGATGTCAACACTGTTTTCAGGATTAATTTAAGTCTTCTAAAATATTCCGTACTAAGTTTTGTTCACATTTGTTCATGTTTTATTGTTGATCCGTCATCATTTCCCAAATATACATTCCTCTTGCTCAAATCCTTTTAGATCACATTCTTGTCCCAAACTGATGTTTTCTTTGTGCTGTAGCTTTCCTGCTTTAAAGGTTGCTTTTGCACATTTATCAAGACTAAATGACATTCTTAAATCATTTGAAGAAATTTTGCTTGCTTTCAGTGGTGCTTTCAGTTCATCATGTGATGAGCTATACAGTTACAAATCATCGACAAAGAGAAGATGAAAAGTCTTAATACTTTCTTGCTTTCTGGGAGCCAAGTTATAGCCTTGACCTACTTTGTTAAGCAGTCAGCTTAATAGGTTAAGGGCAATGCAAAAGAGCAACGGTGACAGAGAGTCACCCTGGAATATACCCCATTTTAATTTTTATCCCCGGAATAATAATTTGTCCTTTATCATGGCTTAACTGCAGAGTGTTTTGCTACCGTTTCATGGTCGCTGTGATGTAGTTTATCAGTGTAGGGTTTATCTTATACATTTTTAGGCACTTTTTTTCCATTAATGTGGGATTACTGTCAAATGCTTTTTTGTAGTTTATTCCTTACCATACTTGGATTCTTCCCCTTTTTACAGTTTTCCACTATGATTTTATTTAACAAGCAAATGATCCTTTGTTCCATATGACTTTCTTTTATTGCCCTTTTGTTTTATTGCCATAATTAAGTTTTCTTCTAAATGACTGTAAACTCTGTCAGCATCAGTTCCAGTGTATAATTTATATGTCGTCGGAAGGCAAGTTATTGGTATATAATTTTTAGGGTAGCTTGCAGGTTCACTCTTAAGTAGGAACATTGCTTTTCCTGTTGTTAGCCAGGTTGGTGTCTGTTTGGGGTGTGCATATAAATAGTTCTTACTCTTGGCTAAGTCTTTGTGCATAGATGTTAATATTTTAAACCAGAAGTTAGGTACTGCATCTGGGCCTGGGGTTTTCCAATTAGATGCTTTTTTTAACATTGTTTCAGTCTCTCTTGCTGATCTTCCTGTTTTACTGTTGCAGTCATCACATTTGGGTTGTTCTGCCAGGGGTAGCCCTCAGTCGGCCCGAATACCAGAGGCTTAGTATTTCTGCATCGGTTGCTGTCGCTCCAGGACTGCATCAAGCCGTCAGAGTTATAAAAACAGGCAGCCGACACCATTACATCAGTCTTTCTTGCCGAGGAGCCAGAAGCAGTTTGCACGAGTGCCGGTTGGCCGCTACCCGAGTTATCATTTCAGAATTGAATTTGAAGTCTTATAAAGCTAAGTACACCGTTAGGGATCCTTTTTTCTTGCTCTAACCAATGTCAAAAAAAGTTAACAATTGTCTCGCCTGTGGAAAGCAAATACCACAACGAGACTTCCATTCTTACTGTGTTTAGGTCCAGACCATGGCGTCCCCCGCTGTCACTTTTTTGCTTTGTTCAGTGCCTGAACTATACATCATCAGGCCCTTATTGTAGCTAGATATTTTTACTCTCAGTCCTCAAATTCCGATATGGCTTCAGTAAGCCATCCAATTACCAGTCTTCCAAAAAAACGTTCGGATAAAGACAGAGAAAGACCGCACAGGTCCAAAACTGCTGACGACTCTTCCGTTAAGCTAGTCATCAGTTCGCCGGTCCTCAGTGAGGTGCTTTCAGAGATTCTGATGTCTGGACAGGTCCAGAGCTGCTGAGCAGGCACCAGCTTCCGAGGAAGTACTTTGCAGTACTGATACTCGACACAGACCGGCGACTTCTTTCGCGTCTTCAGTTCTTTCGAAAATAACCGAGTTTCTAAGGCCCAGGGTATAAACCACACCTAAAAAAACAACGACCCAAGCTCAGGCCTCTGCTTCCTTGCCTCAGTCTCAAATGCTTAAAATGGCGGAAGACCTTATAATGCTTATTAGGGGAAGCCAGGCTTCCCTTTCCCAAAGAAAAAGTGACTTGTCCCCAGTAGCTTTATCTGAACAGGAGTCTGACTCTGATGCATCTGAATATGAAGATATGCAACCCTTCTCTGTTTATGAGGATTCTGATGCAGAGGAATCCATCCCTTCAGCGTCTACACCTGAGATTTTTTCCTTTGGGGAAACCCTGCATACTTTGAGATCATTTCCAATGGGAATGTCAGGACTATCCTTAGTCAAAAAAGAGACTCAGGGAATTCTTAGATCTACCACAGCACAGACCTCTAGCCATTCCTCCTGTCCTGGATGTTGTGGATGATTTTTTTATGGAATCCAGTCTGACTCCTGACACCCTCCGTCCTGCTCCCAGGAAACCTGACAGATATTATAGAGTCCCTGACTCTCACAAATTTCTTTTTAAAAATCCTACTGCTGTCCCCAAGGTCATCTCTCAAGGACCTAAAGGAGTCAAAGCAACTTCAGCTAAAAATCCCACCCCCTCAGATAGGGATTCCCGAGCATTAGACAGATTGGATAAAAAAGTATACACCTCTACTACTCTTGCTATTAGAGCATTAAATTGTCAGTTCCACATGCTAAAAAATCAGCAACATACCATGGAACTCCTCAAACAATTTATCTGAAGTAGGAGAATTCATTTGTCAGCAACCTGTGGGTATGGATCCGATATCGGATCCGAACCAGCATGGTTTATCCAGCTATGGATCCGAGCTCCTAGCTCCTCCCCTCACCCATAATGCCCTGCTCTCCCTACATTACCTCAGATCTAGTTTGCCGCGCATGGTTGTAGGCTGGATTTTTTGAGCTCCTAAAGCTAAGTTGATATTTTCTTATTATAGGGTGTTAAAATTGTTTAAACTTTAAATTTGTGTGAAAGATATAGGTTCCCTTTCTGTTTTTATATTTGTTGGGTTAATTTAATTTAGTTTTTACCCTCCCCTAGCTGGCTCGTAGTTGGTGTGTGTGTGTGTGTGTGTGTGTGTGTGTGTGTGCTTCTTTGGGGCCTTTGTGTGAATGTTTTCTTTTTAATTTACTTTATTGTTACTATTTAAAAAAAAAAAATAGTAATGTCTGAGGCCCCAAAGGCTGTGTTTTCAAAATGCTCCGAGTGTGGCCATCAGCTTTCCCCTGCTGATGGCCACACTCGGTGCGTTCGATGCCTTGGGGTTGAACACCTCACTTCAGGGTGTTCAATCTGTGCAGGGTTCAACCCCAGGGCATTGAAGGAGCGGAGGTCAAAGCTAGTCTTGGCGGGACTCTTGCCCCCAGACTCTGCTTTGGCCCCCGCCTCCTTGGTAGTCACTGCTTCGGCAGTCCCTGCCTTGCCTGCTCCCGCTCCTCCACCCGGGATTCAAACTCCCGCCAAAGGGTCGGAGGAGAGTGAAGCCAGAAAAAAGGACCGGAGAGAGAAGCACCACAAGCGGCGGGCCGAGACCTCCGTTTCGGCCCCGCTGGCTAAGCGGGCTTCTCCTCCGGCCTCTCTGGCTGCTGGCTCTCTCCCTCCTCGGCTCCGGTCCCCATGCTTTTCACCGGAGCCTGAGGGTGAGGAGACCCGACCTCCGTCGAGGCTATCGAGGCGGCACTCAAGGCCTACCTCGGTAGCCAAATCGAGGTCTACTTACAGCCTCTCCGATGCTGATCTGGACCGGATGATGCGAAGGTTCATCCAGGCCCAGATGCAGATGGGAGTGCTCCTGCCTCCCTCCCCTCTGGGGGGGAGCTCGACCCATTTTTTAAGCCCATTGCTCCTTCTCCGACCCGCTACCCGAGTTCGGAGCGCTCGGAGCCGGGCAGCCTCGGAGCCGGGGGTGGGTCGGCGCCGACAGTATTGGGTACTTCGGATCTGACCCTGCCCTCGAGTCTGTCGGATCCGACCTCTCGGAGCCTTGGCCCGAGCTTCAGATCCGAGGGACTCAGTGTGCCTTCGGCGCCATCCTTGTCGGAGCACACTGGTCCCTCGGATCCGAGGGGCTCGGCGCCGGCTCCGATCCGCTCATCGGATCCGAGGGGGAGCCGACTTTCGGATCCTATTGTCGAGGCTGGCTCCCCCTCGGCTTTTGATGTAGTGGAGAGGGCTCTGTTGAGGGCATCCGGACCCCCGGCCCTTGCTTCGGCTCCATCCCGCACTCCATCTGCTCTGGGCCAGGCTTCCATCACCCGGCCACTGGGACAGCCCGCTTCACTGCCCCAAGCAGTTCCTGCGGTTCTGGACACTGCTGGCGATGGCTCCTCGGACAGCCCCCCCCCGAGGAAGCACCTCGCAAGCATTCGTGCAAGAGTAGGCACATAGACTCCCCCGAGTCTTTGACTGAAGACACTGACTTGGAGGAAGGGGAAGGCTCCCCAAGATCACCCCCTGAGGATGTCTCCTTCGGAGACATCATGGAAATGTTACGAATTAGAGGTGGGTGGTCTGCCCCAAAGTCTTCCTCGGACGAGTCAGTGTTCTTGGAGGCATTTGAAGCGGGCCCGTCTACCTCTTGGGTGTCCCCTCCTGCTGACCCCCTGGTGGACCTTATTACCACCAGGGCGTGGAAGGAACTGGACACCGTGGAGCCAATCCCTAAGAGGCCCGACAGGATCCTTAGCCCCCCCTGCTGACCGTGCCCACTGGAGCAAGGGACCCCCGGTAGATGCCATGTTGTCGGCAGCAGCCACTAAGAGGGAACTCGCCCTGGAGAGTCCCTCAGTCCATCCCACGAGCAAGGAGTCTCGGATGATGGACCATTTGGGGAAGCGAATGTTTAGTTCAGCGACCTTCTCAGTGAGGGCGCTCAACTATTTGGCACACGTCATCAGGATGCAGCGCGATCTTATCAAGGAATACGCTGCATCCCCCCCAGAGTCCATGTCGGAGGAGGACAAACTTATGCACTCCACCCATATGGCCACTCTTCGTTCTGTGACTAACACCTCTATGCGGTTACTTTTCCACGCTACCGAGGGAGCCGCTAGAGCTGCTGGAGCGGGCCTAGTCACAAGACGGCAGGCCTGGCTCTGCCACTGTCATTTTACAGAGCCATTCAAGGCGTCTTTCGAGAACGCCCCCTTTGACGGTTCTGCCCTTTTTGGCAAGACGGTTCGCGATACCTTGGTTCAGAGCGAGAAGGACGGGAAGACGCTGTCTGCTGTCGGAGTCCGCTTCTCTGTGCCCCAGAGGTCCTACTCTAGGAACCAAAAGGGCCAGAAGAAGATGTGGTTCCGGAAGTCGCAGCATTCCCAACCCGCTTTGGACAACCAGTCCTTCTGCGGCAGAGGAGGACAGGGAGTACGCCGCCCTAGGGGCAGAGGGGCTCCCAGGAACTTTGGGTCCAGGGAACCTTTCTCTGAACGGCCCATGCAGCAACCCTGAGGGATTGCCCGACTGCTCCACTCTGGAGGCAGTCGGGGGACATTTCTCGGAGCACCTAGCGGCATGGGAGTCCATTACATCGGACCACTGGGTACTCCGGATTATATCCAGAGGTTACAAGATCCCCTTTCTTCATGTCCCAAAATTAAAAATCCTCCCCGATGTTCCACCCGATCAGAGGGAGGCTGCTTCAGCAGAAATTGGCCATCTGCTGAGAAAAAGAGCCATCCAGCCCGTCCCCCCAGACCAGATCGGATCAGGGTTCTACTCCAGGTTCTTTTTAGTGCCAAAAAAGACGGGGGACCTAAGACCCATTCTAGACCTGTCCCTGTTGAACCTGTCAGTTCCCAAAGAGAAGTTCCGGATGGTCACTTTGCAATCCATCCTCCCCCTTCTAGGGGAGAATCACTGGATGTGCTCTATAGACCTCAAGGACGCGTACTACCACATTCTGATGCACAAACGATCCAGGAGGTTTCTTCACTTCTGGCTGGGAGCCAGTCACTACCAGTTCAGGGTCCTTCCCTTTGGTCTCACCACAGGCCCCAGGGTGTTCACCAAAGTATTAGCAGTGGTTGCGGCCCACCTGAGGCTTCAGGGGGTGCAGGTCTTTCCGTACCTAGACGACTGGCTTCTCACCGCCCCAACAAGGCATCTACTCTCTTGGCAAGAGACTCCTTTCTTCGCCTAGCTCCCTGGCTAGGCATCACGGTAAACATAGAAAAGTCCAACCTGGTCCCTACTCAGATAATAGAATTTATAGGAGCCAGGTTAGACATGAGAAATTTAAGAGCCTTTCTCACAACCGACAGAGTTCGGAATCTGCGACTACAGGTGCGGGCCATCCTTCACTCCAGCTCAACACCTGCGGAATTGATCCTGAGGGCGCTAGGGTCTATGGCGGCAGCGATTACTCTTCTTCCACTCGCCCGCTTGAACATGCGGGTACTTCAATGGACACTTCAGGTGCAATGGTCATTTCTTTCCCTCCCCCTGTATCATCCCATTGCAATCAGCAAGGCTTGCAAGCGGTCTCTCTTGTGGTGGCTCCATTCTCCGGACCTCCACAGGGGCCGCCCCTTTTGTGCATCTCCCCCTCTCGCCACGGTGACCACGGACGCTTCCCGCCTCGGGTGGGGGGGGGCATTTTGCGGGCCGGACGGTCCAAGGCATGTGGAGCGATTCAGAGACCTCCCTGCATATCAATATTCTGGAAATGAGGGCGGTGCTCTTGGCGTTGCAAGCACTTCAAGCCCTCTTTCCCCTGGGAACAATTGCGATTCAATCAGACAACATGTCGGTGGTCTGGTACATCAACAAACAAGGGGGAACCAGGTCTTACCATTTATGTCGAGAAGCCATGAGAGTGTGGGAATGGGCGATCTCCACCAACTGCTTTCTCATCGCAACGCATATTCCGGGTCGGACCAACATCCTAGCGGACAAGCTCAGTCGCACCATTCTCTCCCCAAACGAGTGGTCTCTCAATTCTCAAGTAGCGAAACGTATCTTCGCACAGTGGGGGACTCCCTGTTGCGATCTCTTTGCTTCTCCCTTAAATGCCAAGTGTGACAGTTTTTTTGCTCTAATCCCCCCTCCAGGGGATTCTCCGAGAGATGCTCTGGTGCATGCTTGGCCTCCTGGTCTTCTTTACGCATACCCCCCTCTACCTCTGATGCTACAAGTACTTCAGAAAGCCTCTCGGTTGGGATGCAGAATGATCCTCATTGCCCCGTTCTGGCCTCGACAGATCTGGTTCCCTTACCTAAGGTCTCATTCAGTGAATCCACCTTGGATTCTAGATCCCATTCCGGATCTGATATCACACCCGTTGAACCTACCAACTCCAAACTTGGACAACCTGAAGTTGACTGCTTGGCTGCTCCAGTTCCATGCCTAATCAGGACTTCCGGTATCTCGTCCCCAGTTAAGGCCATTCTGGTAGCGGCCCACAAGCCCTCTACCAGAAAAATTTACCGCAGTAAATGGAAGCGTTTCTCCATTTGGGCAGAGCGGCAAGGCCTAGATCCTTTCACGGTTCCCCTTCCTTTGGTTCTAGATTTCCTTACTACTCTCTTTAATGATGGCGCCAGTAGTTCCACGGTCAAAGTTCAGCTGGCGGCCATATCTCATTACCATGTTGGACACGATTCAGGGTCTCTTATGTCGGCTAAGTTATGCAAAACCTTCCTAAAAGGCACCTTTTTACTCAGACCCCCTGTCAAAGAAACGGTTCCCTCATGGGATCTTTCCTTGGTACTTCAGGCCTTGACCGCTCCCCCCTTCGAACCTGCGGCCACAGTCGATCTTAAATTCTTGTCCTTTAAGACTGCTTTTTTGGTAGCCATTACTTCGGCTAAGAGAGTTTCTGAGCTTCAGGCCCTGTCCATGAAACCGCCTTATTTGATTTTTGATCCGGACCGGGTGTCCCTCAGGATCAATCCCTCCTTTCTTCCTAAAGTAGCTTCGAAAGCTAACATTAATCAGTCCATCAACCTCCCTGTTTTCTTCCCTAAGTATCAAAACAAAGAAGAATACAAGCTGCATTCCTTGGATGTTCACAGGCAGCTTCGTTTTTACCTTCATAGGACAGCTGGTCATAGGCACAGAACAGACAGGCCAAGGTTTCTACTCCAGACTCTTCCTGGTACCCAGAAAAGAGGGCACATGGCGCCCCATCCTCCATCTATCCATTCTAAACTCCTTTCTGGTGATACCAAAATTCAGAATGCTCACCCTCCAGCAGCTTCTACCTATGCTTCCAAGGATGCTTGGTTAGACCTAGACCTAAGAGGCCTACCTACACATCCCAATTGGGGAATCATGCAGGAAGTAACTACGTTTCAGGGCAGGATCTATGCACATTCAGTTCTCTGTGCTTCCCTTTGGCTTATCAATGGCTCATAGAGTTTTCACAAAATGTCTGGCTCCCGCCATTGCTTTTTGCAGACAAAGAAATATTCAAATTTATCCATACTTAGACATCTGCCTGATTCAGGCAGGCAGTCAGGAAAAACTGCTGCAGCATCTGACCTCTGTAAAGGACCTACTGACCTCTCTGGGGTATACTATTAATGAAATCAAAACTAGTCCTCACACAAAAAAATCGTATTCCTGGGAGCAAGCCTGGACACAGCATCCCAGATGGCATTCCTTACTCCAGAAAAACAAGCCTACCTGACAGGCTACTTCTCTCAACGAGCCACCAGAACCCAGTTATCCACAGGGAAAATCCTGCAAGCTCTAGGGTTCATGGCATCTTGCATTCTACTCATTCCATATGCCAGACTGCATATGAGGAAACAACAATGGTATATAAAAAGCCTTTGGTGTCAACACTCAAGACCTGGAAACTCTTATACCAATGATACCTTGTCTAAGGAAAGATTTTCTTTGGTGGGCAGCAGCATGCAACCACAACAAGGGACTTCCCTTCTCACAACCCACCACCACCCAGACCCTCACCACAGACGCACTAGACTATGCCTGGGGTGCTCACCTGGATGGCATGTGCATTCAGGGCCAATGGAGCCCAAATCAAATACATCTGCACATCAACCAAAAAAAAAAGATGTTAGCTGTTTCAGCACGCCCTGACAGCTTTCAGACCTCTACTCTACCCGGGGCCTCTACTGATCAAAACAGACAACACCACAGTGATATGGTATATCAACAAGCAGGGAGGGACTCACTCTTATCATTTCTGCAGGCTTGCCATGACCCTTTGGCACACGGCCTCAGTCATGCAACTACACCTGTTAGCACAATTCCTGCCAAGCTCTCTAAACTCTCTGGCGGCCAACTTAAGCAGAAATCTGCTAGACCCACACAAATGGCAGCTAGACCACAGAACCTTCAGCCTTGTAACCCAGAAATGGGGAAACTTGAAGGTCGACCTCTTTGCCTCCCACTCCAATCATCAGCTCAGCAAATTCTGCACCAGGGAATCTCACAGCAAGGCCTGGAAAGTGGATGCTCTATCCCTTCAGTGGGTAAACCTCTCGGTCTGTGCATTTCCCCCTCTACCACTCATTTCAAGGGTACTGCTCAAAATAAGGTAGGAAAAAACAAGGGCAATCCTGATTGCCCCAGACTAGCCACACTAGCACTGGTACCCACTGCTGTGCAGTCTGTCACCCCTGCCACCATGGCACCTACCTCAGATCCCAACACTCTTGACCCAAAGGAATGGAGAATTCATGCATCCCCAATTGCAGACCCTCAACCTGGCAACCTGGCTTATTCCCTGACCTTTCCTCAAGCTGCCAGCCTAAGCAAACAAGTTCTAGATGTGATATGTGAGGCCAGACACCCCAACACTAGAAAATACTATTTTGACAAGTGGAAAAGGTTTTTTCACCTGGATCCAGGCTAAGGGAGCCGGAACGGCACAGCCCTCCCTACCTCTCATCCTGGATTACCTGGGAGACCTTCTACACAGGGGTCTATCCTTCTCTTCTATTAAAATTCATGCCTCAGCCATCTCTGCTCATTTCAGCACAGAGCCACCTCTCTTCTCACACCCTCTCATCAAACAGTTCCTAAGAGGGGCAAACAACTTAAGGCCACCCAGAAGAGCTCCTACCCTAGCTTAGGACCTTAATTTTGTCTTGAAAAATCTCACTCTGCCCCCCTTTGAACCTGCAGCTTCAGCAGAGTTAAAATTTCTCTCTTGGAAGACACCCTTGCATCTGTCCATCACTTCAGCTAGAAGACTATCAGAGCTACAAGCACTTATGGCTGTAGAGCCCTTCATCATTTTCCATGCTGGTAGGGTTTCCCTCAGAACTAACCCAGCCTTCATGCCTAAAGTGGTGTCCAGTGTGGATCCCAACCAATCCATTCATTTGCCCACCTTTTTCCCCTAACCCACAAAACAAGTGGGAAAGGATTCTGCACTCTCTAGATGTGCACAGACAGCTCAGATTTTACCTAGACAGGACTAAATCTTTTAGAAAAACTGATCAATTGCTAGTCAGCTTCGCTGCAGAAGCAGAGGGCAAGGCCATATCCAAACAAACAATCTCCAAATGGATATCACACTGCATCCATTTCTGCTACAAGCACCATGGGAAACTAACCCCTCAGGGGGTCAGAACACATTCCACTAGGGCAACATCTACATCTACAGCATTTCTCAGGGGAGTCCCTACCAGGGACATCCTGGAAGCTGCTACCTGGAGTTCAGTACACACCTTCACCAAGCATTACCACCTGCCTATCTTTTCCAAATCCAGGGCAGGTTTTGCGACAGCAGTCTTGCAAGGCATACTAACCAGCCCTAACTCTTCTTGATTGCCTCCACACTTTTCTTCAGCTTTGGGAATCCACCCAAATGTAATGACTGCAACAGTGAAACACGAAGAACATAGTACAGTTGTGTACACTTACCATAAATGTAGATGTTCCAGTGTATTCACTGTTGCAGTCCTGGTTTCCCTCCCTCCATCCCCCTTGTCTCTTTCTCCTTACATGTACATTTTGGTATTTACTTTCTACTGGTGGTGGTCTTCCACCATAACCTAGTTTCCTATTGGGGGCTCCTGACAGCTGGGGCAAGAAAAGCTGATGTAATGGCGTCAGCTGCCTGTTTTATTCCTCTGACGACCTGACGTCAGTCCTGGAGTAACAGCAACTAACGCAGAAATACTAAGCTTCTGGTATTCAGGCTAACTGAGGGCTACCCCTGGCAGGATAACCCAAATGTGATGACTGCAACACTGAATACACTTGAACATCTACATTTATGGTAAGTGTACACAACTGTACTTTACTTCATCCCATTTCATATTCTGTACCTTTGAATTTCTTATTCTTTCTTTTACTTCTTCTATCCATTTATCATCTTTGTTATGTTCCACAGGATCTTATAGGATAGGTTCATAGGATAATACTAGGGTATTGGCCCAGAGGCCTTATAAGCCTTGCCAAGAATTTTGCCTATGTTCCCACAAAGTCAGCAGCTGTTTCCCCTGTCCAGCAGGGACACAGGTGGGATCTCAAGGGTGTATTTTCTGTTTCCCATCCAGTCATCCAGGTTTCTCCTAAAGAGGGCTAGAGAGGTACTCTGCTTGACATGGAGAGGGAGTCTATTCCGCAGATAGGGGAGTCTTTGGGGCACAAATCTGACCCACCAGCAAGTCCTATTAATGTTACATCTTCATAAATACTTCTCCAAAATGTATCCATTTCTTCTTTTTTTTGGTGGTCTTTCAGTTCCTTTTACCTTGTTTCCCAGTTCTGTATAAACTTTTTTTTTTGGGTCATCAATAAATTACTTATTTTGTACTTTTCCTTTATTTTTGGTTTATTATTTGCAATAGTACATGATAAATCCTGATCCATTATAATACTGAACATTGCTTTTATCACGTCATGTCTTTGAGTGTTTTTGTTGATCTGTTCCCTCTTCTGTACTTTCCAAACAGTGACAGTTCTTGTCTTAATTGCTTTATAATTTTTTCTTTTTGATACTACTATGATAGTATTTGATTTCTCTTCCTTTTTCTTACTACCCTGAGTTCTTCCGATATAATTGTATCTGTTATTAATTTAAGTGCACAGTAATATATCCTGTTTACTTCTGTTGTATGTCATGGATCTCTGTGGACAGTCGTAATTACTGTGTTCATTTGTTTTATCAAACTTCTGACTTTTTGGGCTTTACTGACCTTCTGCAGTCTATTTCTTTCATTGATCTTATTATACCTGTCTCTATTAAATCAAGCCATTCTTCTCTTAGCTCATTTTCTTCTAAACTTAGGGCATATTTTTTGTTCTCTGTTTCTCGCGGGAATTCTGTAGAAAGTTCTATAGCATCTTCTTGTGGCACATTCTCTTCATTTTCATCCTGTGTCATCTGTTGCTCTGGCATATGGGAACTCACTGGCCTATCACTCCTCAACACTGTCTGGGTCAGAGTTGCCACAGTTTCCTGTTTCTTCCCTTGCTGTCCAGCTTCAAGTGAGCGTTTATACTGGTTTCCTGTGGAAGTCTGCAAAATATCTTCATATGGCAACTGACCAGTTGCTTTCTATTCTACTGGTTTCTCTTTAATGTGGATGTCCATTACTCTATCCTGCTGTGGTGCTTTCCAAGTTAGATTTTTCTACACTGAATCCTTTACTTTGCAGGTACTCCATAACCTTAGTTTATATCTTTAACTTCTCCATTATTAATCTTCTTTTCTACTGTTCCTCTTTGTCTTCTTATTTTTTTATAATACAATTTTCCAGGTCTGGAGTCCTTTGCCTGTATTTCTCTTCCAATATCTTTGGTGCTGCTCTTTTTGTATTGGTTAGTTTTGCTTTCTCCTTTGTACAAATATTACACCATATTAAGTCTTTCTTTCCCATGTCCATATTTCTTCTTATGTCTCCTGATCTTCCTGTTTGTTTTTACATTGGGGACTCATTCCATCATGCTGTGATGTAACCTGTGTTAGACCGAATCTTTCACTTCGCAGGCATTTCATAACTTCACCTTCCATTTTTTTCACTTCTGCTTTATTAATTTTCTTTTCTGCATTCCCTCTTTGTGATATTTTTTTTTACTGTGAAATTTTCTATATCTGGATGCCTTTGCCTGCATTTCTCTTCGAATATCTGTGGGGCTGCCTTTTTTGTATTGATTAATATGGCTTTCAACTTTGCATAAATATTGCACATATCAAATTTCTTTTTCTTTCCCATGTCCATATTTATTTTTTATACTTTTTAAAAATCTCTAGGTTTTGTTGTTTATATTTTTGCACTTCCTCAGATGCTTCGTTTTCCAAACAGATCAAAGTTTCTTGGTCTATATAATGTTTTTCACAAATCTGTTGTATTAATGAACACAAATTTTTATTTGAAGCTTCCAACAGTTTTTCTTATGGAAGTATTTTTCTTTCCTCTTATTTCTCTCTTAATCTTTTTTTATATCTTATGTCTGGAAATTCTGGGCTTTTGTGTAATAGTAACAATACATAATTTCTTTCTTATCCTCAATAATCCACTGTTTTGTCTTTATGGCTCTTCTTTGGCCTATGAGTTTCTGTGATTTTTGTGGACTGCCACTTTCTTCTACAACAGGGGGCCCTCCTCCCCCCTGGCCCTGGCCTAGCCCCATTGTAGGAATGTTTCCATATTGTGAGGATTCTATGTTGTCATTTTTTTCCTTTCCTGACACCTGTGTGCCTACCAGGATTGGGCACTTTTTTATCATAGGTCTTGTGTACCCAGCTATCTTTTTAATTTTTGACCTACTTCTGCCCATGATGTATGCTATATAAAGTCCAGTCTATATATCAGTGTCATCTTGGTGAGATTTTGTGAAAAGCAGGGTCCACCTTGTGAAGGTACTCACCAAGAGTTGAGGATGAATTCAATTTCAGTAGTACTACTCTCCTCTGCTTGCTGACTTATCTCTCCATTCGTAAATTCACTCCTGGGGTGGTGCTTATGTTCCTTATGGACACAGACACTCTGTAAAATAAAATACTCAGACATAGTCACAAACCTAAGCCTTCCTCCAGCCCTTAGGGATGGAATAGTGGGTAAAATGTAGGTAGTAATGGCTAGGCTTGTAAGGGCAGTTAAGCTGTCAGCATAATAATGTCCCATGAACGTGTGAACGTACATACCCCCTAGCACGTACACAGAGACACACACACACAGCCATTCACACCCATACGGACATGCATATATACATCTACAGACATGCTCACACTAGCACCCCACCCCCAAGTCTTTGTACTTAACTGCACTGTGAGTATTCCCTTAAGAGTTAATGAATGACCACCATTTTTTATTGTGGTTAGCTTTTCCTTCTAGAGCAAAGTTGACCCAGCTGAGCAGTTCTCTGAATCTCTACCTTATGCCTCCCTTCTCTTCTATTAATGACTGAATTCTTACAGGAAAGCATGTTTGTGAAAGGGAAGAATAATCCTCATTGCTGTCTTCTGTCACAGGGAAATATGTTTTTCTCTGCTCTGGTCTCATTTGATGTGAACTCCATGGTTACTGGATCCCCAGCTGGATCTTCTGTCTCACCTGTCCAGACAGCCTCAAGAAGATATCAGCTACCTCAAACTGACCGCATAGTTTGTCCAGTTCAACTGATGGCCAATAATACAGTTCTGCCTTCCAGAGTAGTTCAGATTCTGTCATTCTTCACAAAAGCAGTCTACCAGAAGACTACATAAGAGCAAACTGAAAAGATTTTCTTTCTGGGCAGCTAAGCAATGATTGGACCCATACTCAGTCCTATACCTTTTGTAGAACAGTTTCTACTCATCCTGTTTGACACAAGATCTAGCTTCTCAGCTGTCAAGGTGTAGCTGGCAGCAATTTTGGACTTTTATCTGGGAGTCAACTCTTATTTACTAGCTTTCTAAAAGATGCTTTTTTGAAGGTCATCTTCGTTATTATGCCACCCTTCAAAGACCCTACACTGCCATGTACTCTTTCCAGGTTACTCTTGAAGCCCACTTTCAGTTGATCTTTGAAGTACTTTTCCTGAAAAACTTTATTATGGGTAGCACTTAATTCATAATATCTGAGCTACCATACCTTATCCAGCAAGCCACGACATTAGGTCTTTCATAAGGATAGTGTGACTACCAAACTCTGCCTTCATTGCCAGGTAGCCTCAGAAACAGCTTTAAACCAAATTGTCCACCTATTAGTTTTTTTCTTGAACTATTGGAACAAAGGCAAATATTTATTACATACAGTGGATGTGCACAGACAGCTCAGTTTCAGTCTTCAAAGGGCAAAAGCGTAATCAACTTTTGGTGACTTTTTCTTTGGTGAGACATGGAAATAGGGTCTTCAAAGTGACCTTTTCTATATAGCTGCCAGATTGCATACCTTTATTTACTGTATGGCATAACAAACCACTACCTTCAAGAACCAAAGCTGATTGCACAAAGACTTTCAAAACAGATGCACAGGGAGTAACAGCTCAATTTCAGCTCTTCCTATGTGAAAACAGAAACTCTAAAAAGAGAGTCAGTGAATTTGTCGTTTTGAGTAAATTTCAATTACTGGCTAGCAATGCACTGCTTGGATGCCAGCAAAAAGGAAGTTTAGAAAACCTGAAAAGACAATCAATCACAAAAGGTGAGAAAACACTAGCTGTGAAGAATCTTGCAGTTCAGTAAAAAGCAGTCTAAGCTTCAGCTTTGGTGCAAGACATGACTTTCTTTAATCTAAAGGAAAATAAAAGTCAAATTTACTCGGAGATTATTCAAATAAATGAAACATTTAAAGAGTATCTTAACTCCAATAAAAGGCTGGAAAAATGGAAGAAGCTTTAAACATATATTCAGATGTACTGATAAAACTAGAAAAAAATCAGAGTTTGAAGAAATGGCTAGTTGAGTATAAGACCATTCAAGAAGAGATGATACCTGTTGTATAGGTAGCTTCTGAAGCATAGAATGGTGGTCTGAGACCTAATGAGGACATTCGAAGTAGAGGTTTACAGTGACAAACTGTGTCAAAGGCTTTATTTAAACAAGTGTAGAAATAATGAGCAGAATAGCTTGCCGTTATCTGTGGCTTTACTGACGGTACATATATGTATTTATGTACGTGTGTATGTCTGTGTGTGTGAGTGTATATATATATATATATATATATATATATGTATATGTTAGAAGTGCAGTGCTAGTACTGTGGGAAGGATGGAAGCCATGTTGTGCGGGGGACAGGAGTTCTTCATGCAGGAGTTAGTTTTACAGATTGCCTTTGAATACATTTTTCAAGTATTTTAGAGAGGGGAGATAAGATTGCTATATGTTTAAAGTTAGTAATGTCTGTTGAATTTCCTCCTTTGTGCAGAGGAATAATATGTGACATTTTCCAGAGAGAGGGGAAAATGAGATTCTTGGCTTGACCTGTTTAGAAGGATTGAGACAGGGTAGGCAATCCTGTTAGCTGTTATTTTAAGGTGATCAGTTGGAAGGTCATCAGCTGAAGTAGAGCATGGTTTGAGTTTAAGAGTAGTTTTATGTAGGATGTGGGCACAGGTTTATAGGTGAAAAAGGATGTGATGATATGGCTGCTGGCCAGGGATAGGATTAGATAATGGAAAATTATTGGTTACAAGTGCTATACTATCTATGAAGTAAGAGTTAAATTGTATTGCAGTGTCAAGTGATGATTTATTGGGAGATGGGTTAGGATTGAATTTATGGCAGGGATGCAGGATTTCTTTAATGGCTTTCCAGAATTTTTTAGGGTTGTGTTTACTACTGTTATTCATAAAATTATTGCAGTATAGTATTTGCCTTCTTTAATTTTCTTTTTAGTATGATTGTGAAGCATTCTGAACTTTTCAGGATAGTGTATTTTATATTATTGCCATTATTTCTATACTTTTTCTCTTTCCTGCATTAGCATTGTATTCTTTTTGGGTAGCCAAATTGCATTATTTGTTTTTAGTCTCTTCTTTCAAGGAGGTACAAGGCTATTTAGGATATTCAGAAAAGATGTATTGAATTACTTTGCAGCATCATCTAAGGGGAGGATTTTAGCAAGTTCCATTTAACAGATGATGGGTTAGTAATGAGCATTTCTGAGTTAAACTCGGAAAAGTTGCTTGTTTTATAAACATGCTGTTTAAGTGGTTGTGTGAGAAATCTGGTTGTATAGATTAGGAGATGGTCACCGAGGCAGTCAGACATTGTACCTGAAGTGGTGTATTTGCTAGGGTCTGATAATAGGATCCAGTCTAATAGTGAATTTGATGTCTTGCTATAATGTGTTTGGCTATTAATTAGTGTGAAACCAAATAAATTCACACTAGATGTAGGGGAGTTAAGAGTTTATATTCAACCAACTGACATTCACATCACCTAGTAGGATTATTTCTTGTGGAATTGTTATAGATATCCAATGTAAGATATCTTCAAGTATAGCAGTATCTGTCTAGGAGAGATGTAAAGAACAGTAATCCGTATTTGTTTATAGTTGTTTAATTTCAGGAAGAGCATAAGAAGCTCTGCAGAATTGAACTTTAGTATTGTTTTGTTGTAGGGGGAAATGTGTTAGTTTGGAAATTTTGAAGCAATACCACCACCTTTGCTCTTTATACAGTCATGCAGGATGATATTACAGACAGGAGGTATAACTTCAGAGTCATTCTTGTGAGTTTAAGTCAGGTTTCAGTTACAGAGAGAATATCAGGCTTGTGTTGTGTAATCTAGGTATGAAATTCAGCAATTTTATTGCTTATGCTTGTAACATTTATGGCAGTAAAAGTTAGATTATCGGGGTTGGGAGTTGGCCGTCGTAGGGTTAGAGTAGTGTGTGTAAGAGAATTGTCTTGATGTTCATTATGATAGGTGGGGCCAGTATTAGGGTGAATGCCTCTTCCTAGAAGGATTTTAGTATATTGGGGAATTATTGATACTTGTTTTTTGGAAAGTATTTTTCCCCCTAATTTTGTTTTGGTTTATTGGGGAATTGATACTTGTTTTTTGGAGAATATTTTTCAACCTGATTTTGTTTTGGTTTGAGTTGAAATGGAGAACCACAACATTGGTGTGTGTACCATGCAACTCTGTAAAAAAAACTAGTAAACAAAACACTAGGGTCAGTTTGCCTCAGGAAAAAGTCCAGGACTGAAATCCCACAAGTTGTGATAAATAGAACAGCAAGAGTCCAACAGTTCCATACAAACATAAACGACTGGTAGGTAAGTTGAGTATTTTATTCCACAAATGAAAAATAACTTTAGCTCTTTCATCCCTATAACTTGTGACTTCTTCAAAACACAATCACAAAATTTCAATCAGTTTAAATAGGGCATGATTAAATTTATTCACTTAATTGATCAATTGTTTACAACACTTCATCATAATTTAGCTGTTCTAATTAAAAAAAAAAGCTAAATATAAATTTGATGATTAAGACCCAGAGGTGTGGTGGTGTCCAGCCTGAGTTGCCAGACAAGCTTTCTGTATTCCATTTTTGTTTTCCATTGCCCACCTCTGGCATCTAGGTGTATTTTTTCTAAAATTTCAAATTTGAATTTCAAAAAACCCTCACATTCCAAGGAATAGTTACAGAGAACATTGTTTTTCTTCCACTTCCCGATGTCATACAAGTCCTTATACATTCTCTTACCCCAACTCCTTTCTGTTTTTCCAATGTAACATTTTGGCATTTATTGCATATTGCAATATACACTAAACTTCTTGAATCGCAGTTACCTTTTTTTGAAAGGTGTTCAAGAATGGCAGTAGTTCTTCAAAATAATAAATTCCTTATTAATAATGTAATAACACTGGTTACACATCCATCACTTTGTTGTTCCACTAAAAAACATCCCCTCATTCACTATCGTTAATCCTGTTCTATTACCTTCTAAAATTATCTTTATATTTTTGTCTACCTTAGAAACAAATTGTGGGGCATCTCCTACATTCCTAAAAACATCTTTATCCAGTTTAAAAATAGGCCAGTTATTTCTTATAATCTTGTTATTAATGAACTGTTGTCATTATGTAAGATTGTTATAGAATTTCGTACTTGTGTATGTCAGCCTCACTTGTTAATGTATTCCTTTACTGGTATGTGATAATCTAAAAGTGGACTATATTTCAAAACTCTGTCCCTGTATCCGTCATCATATATCTCATACAATGATTCTTGGGGGTTACCTCTCTCCAAAACATTCCACACATTCTTTAAATTTTTCATCCTTGGATACCATTCTTGCTGCTCGTATAAACTGCACCTTAACCAATTTCCTTTCACAGTATCTTGGGTGACAGCATCTATAGTGCAGGTAGAAATGGGCAAGGCTCTTCTTCTGCAACTAGAGGAAATAAAGTTATCTACTTTTTCTAAATTAACATACAAAAATGAGTAGATTGTTCATAGGTAGGTACTAGGCTGTTGGCCCTAGGGCCTATATAACCCTAGCCAAAAAGGTACCCTGGCTTTCTACACCCCAAAAAATTATTTTCCTGTGCTCCTGTCGAGCAGAGCCACAGAAGTAATCCCCGGGGTGAGTTTCCTATCTTCCATCCAGTCATCAAGATTTTTCTTGAGTGCTAATGAGGAGCTTCGTTTGATATAGATAGGTAGTTTGTTCCAGAGTATGGGAAGTCTCTGGGACAGGAATCTATCCCTCCAGCATGTTCTGTTTATTGTGGTGACAAGGTTTAGGTTCCTAGAGCGTGTAGCTCGGAGGGATTGGGATTTCTTTAAGTGGAGCATGTCCAACAGCTCTGGGTTTGACATAGCTTTGTATGTTAGGCAGAGATTGCCTCTGAGTAGGCGATATGCGACAGAGTAAAGCTGGAGTTTTTTGAGACTGTCTTCATAGGGCATCTGTTTGAGGCAGGTAATCCTCTTTGTGAGATATTTTTGCGGCCTTTCCAGTTGTTGTAGATGTCTTGTGAGGTATGTACCAAAAGGGGCGCTGTATTCTATAATGGGTCTGATTGACGAGTAGAGGGGAACAATGACCTCTTTTTTCTTGGATGAGAAACCTTTTGTGATGAGGTGTGCCACGTAGAAGGATTTCCTGACTACTGTGGTGATGTGATTATCAAAGGAGAGACTAATGTCCACCTGTGTCCCAATGTCTCTTATCACACTTTTGGTGTTAAGTAGACTACTGCCTATGTGGTAGCTCATGGGTACAGAGTTTTTACCAAAAGGGATGACAATGCACTTTTTGGCATTGAGCTTGAGGCCATGGCTTTGACACCAGGCAGCTGTCTCAGTGAGGCCCTTTTGTAGGATGTCCACATCGTTCAGAGTTTCAGTTATGACTCCTAGTTTGAAGTCATCTGCGAACTTCGTTAGCCAAAGAAATTCTGTGTTAGCCTGTACTTCAGAGAAGTAGATACCAAACAGGAGAGGACCCAGGACTGAACCCTGTGGTACTCCACTTGTCACTGGTCTGAAATCGGATTTGGTGTCTGCTACTTTCACAATGTGGGTTCTGTCAGTGAGCCAGTTGGCAACCCATCTTGTGACATAGGGATTTATGCCTAGTTTAGTGAGTTTATCTATAATTCCAGAGTGGGGGATGGTGTCAAAAGCCTTGGTGAGATCTAGATAGGCTGTGTGAACCACCTTACCCTCATCTACAGCTTTGGTGACCACTTCAAAGAAGTCTATCAGGTTTAGGAGACATGATCTGCCTTTTACAAACCCAAACTGGGTGGGGTCCAAAATTTGGAGATTACCAATGCCATTGTTTATAAGTTCCATGATGATATGTTCCATGGCCTTGCAGACAAGGCTCATCAGGCTAATGGGGCAGTAGTTCCTGGGGTCCGTGGTGGCTCCCTCGTGGGATAACTGTCGCTGTGTGCCTTTCAGTGTGCACAAAGCCTGAGGTAAGGCTATGCATGGACATGGTACTTAGATGGGGTGCCAGTTCGTTCTGTAGTTCGTGTAGAATGCAGCCTGAGATGTTGTCAGGTCCCATGGATGCTGTGTTCTTGGCTTTGGAGAGTGTGGTTTTTACCTGTGCAACCATGATAACAGGAACTTTGCATTCTTCTGGTATAGAAATGGGCCCTTTAGGGGGTGAGAGGGGGTAAAGTTAGCACTGAACCTATCTGCCAGGATGTTGGCAATATCAGTTGGTTATGTATGTTTAGTGCCATTGTGCTGTAACTCAGAGTGAGTGTTGCCATTGAGATTCTTGTAATGAGTAATCATGGGTGAACTTTTAAAACGTGGTGGTTTCTGATGTATATTTCAGAAATTCATTTGCTTCAACCCATTCTGTTTGCCATATGACTTTAAAATAAAGTATTTTTCCTGCAGTAAGCGTAACTAAGTTAGCTTAAATGGGGACGCACACATTCCCATTGCTACCCCTTTAATTAGTCTATAAAATTCCCCTTCAAAAACTAAAGAAATTGTTCTTCAAAACCATCTCCATTAATTCCATAAGTCTAGCCTCTCTGTCAACTAATTCCCCATATTCTATAAAAGTATTCTAGGCCCGCAGCATGTGGTATACCAGTAAAGAGATCAATAACATCTACTGGAGGAAGCCAATGTTGTTCTTGCAGTGTTCAGGTGTTAATTTCTGCAAAAAGAAAAAAAAAAGAAAGCCCACGAATCTTTCAGTTCATGTGGATATACATTTAAAATATTTTTCAGTTTCTTGTTAATGTAAATGGCCAGAGGATGTGTCTTTGATCTGTGTGGAAACTATAAGTGTATATGCAGAGTTTAAGATGTCTTTGTGTTTTAAGTATTCCAAACAGTGCTGGTATTAACAGTTGCTTATTCAAAAGAAAATGATATACAGATTTGGTGATCAAACCCTGTGTTAAAGCATCCTCCAAATACAGATGTGTTTTTGTGTATGCTGTGTTAATTTCTTTCATGGATATAACACTATACTTAGTATCATTGTGTAACATATCAAAAATTTGGCTTGCATAATCTTTTTGGTTATAACCATCCCGCCATCACTTGTTAGGTTTCATAATCCTTATAGTTTGCTGCTTGTTAAAAGACCATCTCTAGTTGTTAAATGTGATTGGGTCTCTTTAACCTTGACATCACCTCATATACAGGACTTGGAGGAAACTCTAAATGTTCCATTAATCTCATCTAGGGGAGAAGTCTTTGTTCCTGAATTTTGTATTTGTTTCCAAAGCAATCTGTGGTAGGGAGGCAGCTGAAGACAAGGTGAAAGGGATTTGACTACTTTGTTGGGTTAAAAGAGCTAACAGTTGCGTAAGCTCACCATGTTGATTTGCTATGATGTCACATTTCTTCGCTTCTGTATTTAAATTAGCAAAAACATTGCCAACCACAATAAAGTGGAATAATCCATATGTCACAACAGTCCATATATAATTCCTGAGACCAAACACACCAGTTTTTTTTCTCATTTTAAAAATGAGTGTTTATGCATTTGTCACTTTAAATTTATTGACTTAATTAATAATTGATGTTTAGTCGCTCCCTATTTAAACCAGTTGTGATTTTATGATCATGTTTTGAAGAGGTCACAAGTTCTAACTTACTGTTCCTTTGTGGAATAAAGTACTCAATTTACCTACCCGTCATTTATGTTTGTATGGAACTTTTGAACTCTTGCTATTGTATTTATCACAACTTGTTGGATTTCAGTCCTGGACTTCTACCTGAGACAATGTGAATCTAGTGTTTCACTTAAGTTGAAAAGCATTTAATGTGTATTTGATGTAAAGGTTTGGTGCGATGTATGGAGATTGTAGGGAGGAAGTGTGAATAGGTTGTTGGGACTGAGTTTTGCAAGAAAGAGATATGTTTAGAGGTATTATAGAGTCATAGTAGGATGAAAGATGGCCCAGTAGCAGGGGAAGACTAGAGAATAATCTGAGCAGTAGCATGATTAAGTAAAGGGATCTGTGTGTTATAGCTGGCAGTTAGTGGGGAAGTAGGGATCAAGAAGGAAAAAGAAGTAGCAGGATAGAAGGATATTTATTGGTGATGGAGTCTGAAAGCTTATACAGGATAGGTAGGAAAGAAGTATTTTCTATGAAGGAAGAGAGCTAGGTTGTCATTATCTTTTTGGAATGTAAGGAATGGAGAATTAAAAGGCTAGAGATTCAAATGTAGGTAAAATAGGAAGAAGTGAGAGTTTATTTGAGAAAAGTAGAAGATACAGTATAGAATAGTTAGGTGTTATTAAGAGGGCTAGGACTATTACTGTATATAGATGAAAGCAGTATGTGAGGGAGAAAGGTTGTTGGAAGTGGTGCTAAAAGATGAAATGGAAGTTTGGGAAACAGAAATGTCATACCTGGTTTGTCACCTTTGTCTATAATGGACACAGACAGCCTGTAAATGTTGCATCTTCCAGGCCCCTGCTTATAAATGTTTCACCTCCCAAGCCCCTGCTTAGACTTATCAAGGATACCAGAACTTTTCAGGGATTGGGGATGCATGGCTAGGCTTAAAAAAACAGTTATGGTCATTAGATTAGTAAATACCTATGAACCTATGGAATTAAGTAAAAAAAAACAAAACAGGAGTGTTTGTATGAAGTAGTAAAGTTGTTTGAGAGGATTATGGAATAGGAGTCACAAGTGTAATGTGCTTGTCGGAAGTATAATAGAGTAAGAGGGTGTGGGTGAGAATTGGAGGTAGTGTAGGGTAGTTGTTAGTGTCTAGTTTTAAGAAATGTAGGCATTGCAGTGTAAAAAGAAAAGAAAGCCTGGACAAAAGCATGTTTAGAATAATAGGCTGTAATCTTAGGTTGTTAAGGTGAGAGACAAGTTGTGTAAGTATACAGGGCATGATATAAGTAAAACTGATATGCTTTTTCTTACTTTTGTGTAGAGGAATAACTGGATTATGTTCGTTGGCTTGATCTAACAACAAGTTTTAAGTGGAAGCAAGTAAATAAAATAATGTTGAATGTAATGAAATGTTTTCCTTTAGCAAGTAAGTGTTCACAGTGTACACAATCAGCTTGTAGTAGAATGCAACTATGTATCTGATTTCCATGTTTCTATGGAGACAATGTGATATGGGGCAATAAAACACAATACCTTTTTCTTTAAATGGCTAAAGGATAATGCTTTCTGAAAGAATTCAAGTTTTTTTTACATCTTGGAGAGGAATAAATACAAGACAAAAACAGACGGTGCTTAGTGTAAGTAGAAGCAAAGGATGTACAATGGGTCTTAGCATGGATAACCTTCATTATAGGTTAATTAAAACCTGTTAGTATAGCTGTCAATCTGCAACAGATGTTTGTATTAAGAGGGTTCTGGGTGTCTGTCTGTTCTTTCGTTTGAAGGTTTTCATTAAAACAAAGTCTTGTAAGTTGTGATATACTGTAAATATAAAAAGTGTAACATTCCTGTTAAAATGCCAGTTTTTTGTGATATAAAAAATGAGACCACAATAAATCATTTCAAAACTTTTCCCACCTTTAATGTGACCTGTAACCTGTACAATTCAATTGAAAAACAAATATGTTAGGGGAAAAATATAAAAAATTAAAAAACTACAATAAGCTGGTTGCAGAAGTGTGCACACCCTTAAACTAATACTTTGTTGAAGCACCTTTTGATTTAATTACAACATTCAGTCTTCTTTGGAAGGAATCTATCAGCATGGCACATCTTGACTTAGCAATATTTGCCCACTCTTTCTTGCAAAAGTGCTCCAAATCTGTCAGATTGCGAGGGCATCTCTTGTGTACAGCCCTCTTCACGTCACCCCACAGATTTTCTATTGGATTTAGGTCTGGGCTCTGGCTGGGACATTCCAAAACTTTGATTTTCTTCTGGTGAAGCCTTGCTTTTGTTGATTTGGATGTATGCCTGGGGTCATTGGCTTGTGGAAAGGTGAAATTCCTCTTCATCTTCAGCTTTCTAGCAGACGCCTGAAGGTTTTGGTCCGAAATTGACTGGTATTTGGAACTGTTCATAATTCCCTCCACCTTGACTAAAGTCCCAGTTCCAGCTGAAGCAAAGCAACCTCAAAAGCATTATACTGCCACCACCATGCTTCACTGTAGGGATGGTGTTCTTTTAGTGAAGCAAAGTGTTGTTTTTGCTCCAAACGTACCTTTTGGAATTGTGGCCAAAAAGGTCAACCTTGGTCTCATCAGACCATAACACATTTTCCCACATGCTTTTGGGAGACTCGATATATTGTTTTGCAAATGTTTTGCTTGTTTTACCTGGATGTTTTTCTATGTAAGAAAAGACTTCCGTCTTGCAACCCTACCCCATAATCCAGACATATGGAGAATACGGGAGATTGTTGTCACATGTAGTACACAACCAGTACTTGCCAGAAATTCCTGCAGCTCCTTCAGTGTAGCTGTAGATCTCTTGGCAGCCTCCCTGACCAGTTTTCATCTTGTCTTTTCATCAGTTTTGGAGGGATGTCCAGTTCTTTGCAATGTCACAGTTGTCCCATATGTTCTCCACTTTTTGATGACCATCTTCACTGTGTTCCGTGATATATCCAGTGCTGTGGATATTTTTTTTACCCTTCTCCTGACTGATCCCTTTCAACAATGAGATCCCTTTGATGCTTTATAAACTCTCAGCGAACTATGGCTTTTGCTGTACCAGGCAACTGAGCAAATGTCATGAAAATCCTACTAAAACTGCTGAACTTTATTTGGGGTTGATCAGAGTCTCTGTAATTGATGGCAGGTGTGTACCCAAGAAGACTGAATGCTGTAATTAAATCAAAAGGTGTTTCAAAGTTTTTAAGAGTGTGCACACTTATGCAACCAACTTATAGTACGCTTTTTATTTTATATGTTTTTCCCCTAACAGATTTGTTTGTTTTTTATATGAATTGTACAGGTTATAGATCACATTAAATGTAGGAAAAGTTTTGAAATGATTTGTTGTGGTCTCATTTTTTATATCACAAAAACTTGGCATTTTAACAGGGGTGTGCACACTTTATATATCCATTGTAGATTCAAAAATGGATATGACAGGAAGCAGCGTTATAAAGCATCAACATGCCAAACTTTAGTGTATGCATATATACATACATATAAATATTTCAGTCACTGGCATTAATGCCCTCCTAGCTTGCCAATATACTAAAACACTTGTTCCCATAATATGTGTCTAGGTTGAGCTTAAAAATGTCTAAACCAGTACTTGCTTTAATGTAAGTTGGTAGTCTGTTCCATGCATTGGCTACTCTGTTCGAGAACCAATTAGAACACTTCTCATTCCTATAGAATCTTCTAGTCTAATGATTCTTTAGTACTTTTTGATAACCCCAAACATCCCTAGAGGTTGTTGTCTCTAAATGGCCTATATACCTGAATAAGATATCCTCATAGATATTTGTAAAAGACACTATACAAATTCAGATTTTTAAGCCTTTCATAATATTTTATTTTATTTTATTTTACATTTGTTGACCGGGATGGTCTGACTGAGCTGAATTGTCCTTTTTCAACGGAGGCCCGGGGAGAAAAGCTCCACAGTATACAAGTCATTAAAAGCATTATAATTTCACAGTAGTTACATAGAAAGTATATTAGTTAATACAGAGGTAATTAGTTAAGAAGATTCATTGTTTTGAAATGTAAGTATTAAACAATATAAGATAATAACTCATAAAAAGCAGCAATAATTATAAGTAGTGAGATCTGTATATGTAAAGGTAAATAGTATGCAGAGGTTATAGTTCATCATCGGAGGTAAAAGAGGACACGCTGATAGTGAATAATAAGGAAGAGTTTATCAAGCTGACTGTAGTTTATGGAGGATGATAACAAGGGCAGGACCAATGTGCTTTTAGGTATTCCTTGGTTGCAGTTTTGAAATGATAAGTTTGTGGAAGAGACCTGATTTCAATGGCAGTTTATTCCATGCTGTAGATGGATTGGAGCTATGGAGATTGCATCCAGATTTAGTTTTAGCTTTGTATATTTGTAATAGGTTTTGGTCAGAGCTACGTAAGGACCTGGTAGGGGAGTATTGAGAGATTAAAGAGGATAGGCTAGGACAGAAGGATTGCTGGTATGGAATTGTATGGATTATCTGTAGTTGGGAATGAAGGAGTGAGTGGGGTAGTTCAAGCCAGTTTAAGTATCTTAGTGAGAGACAATGGTGAGATTTATAAGCTTGTTGGGCAGTGAATCTTGCAACCTTGTTATAGGTGGATTCTAGTTTTGCTAGAAGTGTGGAGTTGAGATTAGTGAGAATTTGACAGCTGTGCAGTAGCCTGGGTAGTAGGTATGAATGAAAGAGGGTAACTCTTGCTTTATTTGTAAGAAACCATTTGTTTTGATAGAGAATGCCCAGTTTTTGGTGTGTGTTTATAATACAGTTATTTATATGTAAGTCAAATTTAATTTGGTCATCTGTTGTTACTCCTAGTAGTTTTGTGCTAGCTTCAACAATGATGGATGTGTTAAGGGAGAGTACTGAAAAGGTTGATTTAAGGTGGGTGAGGTTTTTAGGAAGAAAGAGTAGGAGTTTTTTTAATGTTATGTATTAGCTGGTTGTCACAGAGCCAGGATTCTCCTCAGTTAAAAGATGCTTGCATAGCAGAGATAAGGTCAACAGGAGAATCTGCAATGGTGATGAATGTAGAATTGTCTGCATATTGAATAACAGATGACAGAGGACATGAGGTTATGTAGACGATTAGTGAAGATATTAAAAAGTAATGGGCCTGACTGTAGAATCTACATATTGAATAAGAGATGACAGAGGATAGGAGGCATGTAGGAGATTAGTGACGATATTAAAAAGTAATGGGCCTGACTGTAGAATCATCTGCATATTGAATAAGGGATGACAGAGGACAGGGGGGTATGTAGCAGATTAGTGAAGATATTACAAAGTAATGGACCTAACTGTAGAATCATCCACATATTGAATAAGGGATCACAGAGGACAGGAGGTATGTAGGAGATTAGTGAATATATTAAAAAGTAATGGGTCTGACTGTAGAATTATCTGCATACTGAATAAGGGATGACAGAGGACGGGGGGTATGTCGGAGATTAGTGATGATATTAACAAGTAATGGGCCTGACTGTAGAATCATCTGCATATTGAATAAGGGATCACAGAGGACAGGAGGTATGTAGGCAATTAGTGAAGATATTAAAAAGTAATGGGCCTGACTGTAGAATCATCTGCATACTGAATAAGGGATGACAGAGGAGAGGGGGTATGTAGGAGATTAGTGAAGATATTAAAAAGTAATGGGCCTGACTGTAGAATCATCTGCATATTGAATAAAGGATGACAGAGGACAGGAGGTATGTATGAGATTAGTGAAGATATTAAAAAGTAATGGGCATGACTGTAGAATCATCTTTATATTGTATAAGGGATGACAGAGGACAGGAGGTATGTAGGAGATTAGTGAAGATATTAAAAAGCAGTGAGCCTGACTGTAGAATCATCTGCATATTGAATAAGGGATGACAGAGGACAGGATGTATGTAGGAGAGTAGTGAAGATATTAAAATGTAATGGGCCTGGCTGTAGAATCATCTGCATACTGAATAAGGGATGACAGAGGACAGGAGGCATGTAGGAGATTAGTGACGATATTAAAAAGTAATGGGCCTGACTGTAGAATCTCCATATTGAATAAGAGATGACAGAGGATGGGATGTATGTAGGAGATTAGTGAAGATATTAAAAAGTAATGGGCATGACTGTAGAATCATCTGCATATTGAATAAGGGATCACAGAGGGTAGTATGTATGTAGGAGATTAGTGAAGATATTAAAAAGTAATGGGCCTAGGATGGATCCTTGGGGGAAACCATTTTTCACTGGTGGGGGGGAGCATAGAGCTATTTCACGCATTGCAGCCGATCAGTGAGATAGCTGGTAACCCAGGCAATAGCAGAGTTGCAGAAGTTGAGGTTAAACAGTTTGGATAGTAGGAGAGGGTGAGAAACCGTATCAAAGGCTATGGAGAGGTGCAGGAATAGGCAAGAAACAAGTTTATTGCTATCCCTGGCCTGTGAGATAGTGTTAGTGAAGTTAGTGGATATTAGGGCAAAGTGCTATGCTTAAGGTGAAAGCCATTCTGGGTGGGTGTGAGCAAGGATTCTTGTAGTAGGTATTACATGATTTGCTTGTGTATGCATTTTTCCATTATTTTCAATAGTGGAGAGAGGATTGCGATAGGTCTGAAGTTTGAATGTCAGTAGAGTTACCTCCCTTGTGTATAGGTAAGGTGTAGAATTCTTTCCAGATAGAAGGGACCTTTGATTCTGAGATAGAGCAATTTATTAGGATAAATACAGGAATAGCAATAGACTCTGCAGCTGCTTGCAGGAAATAGGGAGGCAGATGGTCAGCCGAGGAGGAGCAGGGTTTAAGTTTAGTGAGTAAGGATTTGATATAGCTAGTAGGAACTGATTTAAGAGAGAGAGAGAGAATTTGGAGAAGGATAGGGTTTGGGATAGTTATCTATGTTGGTAGTGGAGGAGGTGTTTATCATCTTTGATATGGATTCAGTAAAATAAGTATTGAATATGGTTAGCTGTTTCTTCTGGAGTATTGTGTGGGCAGGGCTTGGGAGAAGAAGGGTTTCCAGGATGCAAAATTTGTTTAATGGAAGTTCTAGAATGTTGGAGGTCTGATTTCTGGACAGTGGGGTGGGGTTAAAATAAAAGTTCTTTTTGTTCTTGTTAATGTGTTTTTTTTTGCCAGATTTCTGAGTTCTTTTTATTTTTCTAAATGGGTTGGGAGCTTAGTTTTTAACCACATTTTCCACATTTTGTCTTTGGTATTCATTATAGTGCGGGTAGCTTTAGTTAACCATGGTGATATATTGGATTTGATCTGGACAGTGCTGAGAGGAGCAAGTGAGTTCAGGACATTAAAAAGGTTGAGTTAAATGAGTGGACAGCATTGTCGGGAGGGAGGAGAGTTAGTTGTGACCAGTTTATTTTGGAGAGAAGAGCATTAAAGGTGACAGGGCAGAAGGAAGTAAGTTTATGGCAGGTTATGTATCTGTGGAGCTTGGTGAAATGAGGTGTGTATCTAAGAACTTTCACAGGGGAGTGGTCACTTATGGAGTCAGGTAGGGTTGTAAGATCATGATATTTATTTGGGTCCGAGACTAAAATCCAGTCTATGAGAGAACTAGAAGTATGAGATTTGTTAGAATGGGTAGGAGAAGAGATTAGTTGCACAAAACCATGTAAGTTGATGAAGGAGGTAGAGTCAGGTTGCTGAAGGGTTAGCTGGTTGATATTTACATCCCCAAGAAGGATGGTTTCATTGGGAACATTTAGAACAAGGTAGGAGAGAATGCTTTCTAGAAAGTTAAGGTTATCACCTGGAGGAATGTAAATAGCTACAATGGTTTTAGTTGTATAATCATTAAGTTTAAAGTTAGCCATCAGGAGTTCACCAGGTGAGAAGGAGGGAGTGGGTATAGGACTTGAAGGAGTAAGATGGTTAGAGTAGACTATAGCCACACCACCTTATTTTTTCTTTTGTCTATCTTGTCAAAGTATGCTATATCCGGGAGGGAGAATATCTCTATCAGGGCTTTGTGTCTTCAGCCAGGTTTCGGTTAGGGTGATTATATCAGGGGTATGGTTTGTCATCCAGACATGGAATTCACTTATTTTGTTTAGGACACTTCTAAGATTGATTGAGTAAAATGATAGTTGTTTGTCGGTGGGACTAGTGTTGGCAGGGTTTGGGCAATTTACCTTTTTGGTTAGAGAGAGGAGAGTAGGACCTGGGTTAGGATGTACACCTGATAGTAGTAGAGATTTTGGGAAGAAGTATGGTTTGTATAACACCTGCTTTATTTTATGTTTGCGAGATGTGGTGAGGGATGGATGTATTTATATTTTTGAGAGGATTGTATATAGTGGAAAGAGAGATGAGCAGATAAGGGAAGATAGCAGGGGATGTGTGAGGGTATGAACAGTGATCTTTGTAGGAATGAAATATGTTGGAGTTAAGTGGGAGTTTATGGGAGGTGAGAGTATAAAGAAGGAGCAATGGAGGTAGGAAGAGAAAGGTTTGGGTTGAGAAAGGCATATTAAGAGGTGAGTCGGTGCTTGATAAAGAAGCTATATAGTAGTAACTTAAGTGGGGTAGTTGGGGAGAGTAAGAAGAGGAGAGCAGTAGGGGGAGAGATATGGATTAAACAAGCAAGAGGCAGTGTTAGTGATAGAGGTATGAGAGATGGGGCGGGGTGTTTTTTAGTTTGAGAACAGTAAGGGAAGGGTTAAGAAGGAGGGGGTATGTAAGGAGGGAAAAGTATAAAAGAAATGATATGTGGGGTGGATGGGAATGGGGGTGGGTAGAGGAGCGGAGTGATCTCGAGCATAGCGAGGGCAAAGAGAGAGAGGCTTCACCATGTTCTTGGTAGTTCACAGTAAGTAGAACAATCAGCATGCCAAGCTGCTTGGAAGACAAGGTGTATGAAGCTGTAGGTAAGCTTGAGAAGCAAAGTATTATTTATGTTACAAAAGCACCCATTTATATTGGAGACAAGCTTTCTTGTGACCCAGATTTGCAGGGGGGGGGCTGGAATCTACAGTAGAGAGACAAGGGAGTTAAAGTTAAGGTAGAGTAGGTATAATGGCTGGCGTTCCTGATAACATGCTCTTAAGGAGACTACATTGCAGGTAAGAGTAATTTCAGTTATAAGTTAATCAGCATGTCATACTTTAGTTTTGCTGGAGTTGGCCCTTCAGTTTTGTTGGGGGAAACCTGATGGTAGGTGACTCAGCCAATGTTTCACTTTTGGAAACAACTGGGAAGTGGTTGGGCAGAGCTAGGGATGAGGAAAAGCAAAACATTGGAAATTAGTAACTGAGCAGTGAAACAAGCACCGAAAGGACAAAGTTAGAGTAAAGCAACAGCCACAAACTATGAAATATACAATGCAGGCTCATGCAATGCAGTGCTTTATCTGGGGAGCCAAGCTACCATATATTTTGTAACTACCAGTCTAGTAACAGCAAAGACATTTTAATGTGGTCTACAATAGAGCATTAAACTTTCCATATTTGCTAAATAACTTAAATTTTCACTTCCATGGATGCCCTTCGTATATTTCCGCTGTACTCTTTCCAGTTCACTCATGCTTGTTTTCTTATAGGGTTTCCATATTGTAATTCCATGCTCAAGTTTGGATCTAATGTAACTAACAAACAATGACTTCATTATTTTTGATTTCCTAGACTTTATAAATCTTTTTATACAGCCTATAGTTCTATAACCATCATTAACCAATATGTTAACATGATTAGAAAAACTCATAGCTGAATCTACCCATACACCCAGGTCCTAAATGAGTCTACAGTTTCAATCACTGTGTGCTATATTAAATATTCACTTTTCAATTTATGTCTCCCAAATTTCATATGCTTAGTTTTTGATGTCTTTATCAGTGTATTATTCTCCTGTTCCCAAATGGTCAATTTAGCCAAGTTATTTTGTAGACATGCCTTATCTGTAACATATGTAATAGTTTACCCAATTTCAGGTCATCCGCATATAGACTGTAGAACAACTCAGATGAAAAAGTCAGGTCTGAAAGATATAATCTAAACAAGTAAGGGCCTAGGACAGAGCCCTGTGGGACACCCTGACTGTAACCAAGGATTTCACCTGTGCAGTTGCTGTGTGCTAATTGCCATGCCCTGTTTGTAAGCCATACAACTATCTATCTTATCAAGACTACATCAATACCTAGTAGTACTAATTTATTGATCAGTGTTTTGTGTATGGCCCTGTCAAATGCTGAAGTTAAATCTTTATAAACATCACAGCACAATTTTTCATTCGCAGCTGTTATTATATTGTTATAAAACATGTTACAGGTGGTAATGGATCTGTTTTCAACATATGCATGCTGATGTATTGCTTCAAGTCCCAACCTATCCAGTTCTGACAATAACTTATCCTATATTACCTTCTCCATTATTTTCCACAACATGAAAGTAGACTTAAGGGTCTGTATGACACTGGGTTTGTCCTACTCCCCTTTCCCTTAAAGAGAGGCTTAATAAGCACGTCTCCAATCTTGAGGAGTCTCCCCATATTTATATGACCTAATGAAATAATTGATGTAATGGTACTGTAAGTTCTTGCTGAAGTGTTCTCAGGTCTTTGTTACTTATTTTGTCTATTCCCTGTGCTTTGTTTGGATCCAGTTTACGCAGTTCTTTTTCAGTATAATCTAATTTGATTCCAGTATCTGGAGTTACCTGGATGTCAGTTAGACAACTTATCACCCCTTTTGTGGAGTCAAGCTATTTTGCATAAGATTTTGTAAATATATCTATAATCTGTTGTGTCTGATGATAAATTTTAGAATCTGAACACAGTTTATCAATTTCTGTGTCTTTATTCCTTTCACATCTTATGTATCTAGATAGAAAAAGGTTTCCTATTATGCTCAATATCTTTATATAAATTTTCTTTAAATTTTTCTCGATCTTGTCTTACACTATGCTTAATCTGTTTGTCCAGCTTGTTTATTTCAGTTTTCAAAGTTGTAGTTCGACCTCTGTTCCATTTCTTATTTTTTTGTCTCTCACCTTAATCAGATATTTTGTTCTTATGGAAATATAACCTTCTGATGTATGCCTAGATCTGATGTTAAACATTTTTTTTATTTTTTGCACTCAAATAATTTCTCTTTCAAAACTTTTCACATTCCATCTGCAGTTTTTCCACTGAACACCTCACTCCCGTTAGTTTTACATAGTGACTGTTTTACTTCCATATAATTTGTAATTAATTTTCTGTGCCTTGTCTTAGATTTCATTTTGGCAGCATTATCTAGCAACAAATTAACCTTTGTAACCCCATGATCACTGCACATCAATGGTAGTAAAACTTGACTTGAAGTTACAGTAATTTCTTTTGGAACACAGACAATGTCTAGTATGTTCGTCCCCTGGTAGTTTTTTTTTTTTTTTTTTTTTTTTTTTACAATGAAGCAATTGTTCCTGAATATATGCTGTGAATAATTTCCTTATCAAAGTTGTTGAATCAATATTATTCCAGTCTGTTTCTGGTAAATTTAAGTCCCCCCTGTATTTCATGCAAGAAATGTATGAATTCCTGTAGGCCATCTGCACTTGACTTTGGTGGTCTATACACTCCAACAATTGTTATATGTTCCAGGGTTGTCTTTATTGTCACAGTTACACAGTCTATAGTATTGGTATCATCATTGCACATGTAATAATCAGAGATCACATAGCTATCTATAATCTCTATCATAACACCTCCACCTAATTTTTTTGTTAGAATGTCTTGTTACAATAAAAACATTTATTCCTGACAGAACTGGTTTCCAGTCATTGTTCTTTAACCATGTTTCACAAAAAATAACAACTTCAGTCTTGCGGGAATGTAGCAAATGTTCCAATAAAATCAATTTATTATTAATGCTCCTAGCATTAACAACCACCAGAGATGCATCAAATTCTGCTGTCTGTGAACTGTTAAATTTTTGACCTGGCAAAAATCCTGCTTAGTGTTTGTCAAATACTGCATAGTATTTGCTGCAAAACTTCTCTTCCCTGATCTTGACAAATGTACACCATCCTGTCTGAACACGTGTGCCCAAAACTAGGCTTGGATGCTCTACACATTTCCATTTTTTTAAAACTGGACATTTTTTCCATGTAGGTATTTACCCAAAAAATCTTTTCATTCACAGTGACCTGACTATAATTTCTATACGTGATTTGTGAAAAATACGTCCAAATACTACAATAAGCTATACTATCTAAGAGGGCTGTCAGTCTCCTACTAACAGTCAGAGAATCCTTGCGGGTTACATCATTTGTACCAACATGAATACTTCCTTATATTAAAGAGTTCCAAGGCATGTCTCTCATCTTCTGTTTTTGCTTCTGGCAAGCATAAAAGTATTCTGTGTTCATTATCATCTCTGCAAATGTAAATATCAGTTCTTCTAAGAATTGAATCTCCAGTTACAAGAATATCTTTGCTGGCCAGCTCTGAATAATCTTCAGCCTCTAATACAGTAATATCTGCTCTGTCAATTGTTACGAAGGATAGATCTTCATCGCTATTAGTATTATTGTTCCCACTGTTTTCATTGTGTATTAAATTCTCATCCAGCTGGTTTTGTAAATGCACAGCTTGAGCCATGTAATCAACATCTGTCTTTCTCTTTTTTCTTACAGTAATGTTCTTCAGTCCTTCCATGCTCAATTTTGATTTCTTCCTTTTCACCTGCCCCTTGCCTCTTTTTTCTACCTTCTCTGTTGGAAAAATGCCATTTTCTGTAAACTGAAGGTTTTCTGATATATAAAAATATCATCATTCCCTGTAACCTGTGCATCACATAACAAAGTAGTGTCCTTTTTACTATGTATTCTCTTTCCTTTACAGTCATTAATCAGTTTCTTTTTCTTCCTTATTTGTTGTGAACTTCTTCCTTTATTTCTTTTTTGTTTCCTTCTAAACAAACTGGATCCTCAGATTGCTGAATACTTGCATCCAGGATTCCAAAGGTGTCAGGGGCATTCCCTTGTTTCGTAGGGGTTGAATAATCTTTGCAGAAAATAGATGCATCATTTCCTAAATGTGTTCTGTTTGTTTTATGCCTAATATTATTTAGTTCATCAGTCCAGTTATTAATGTATGAAACAACAGATGTTCTTCGTGTTTCACTGTTGCAATCATCACACTTGGGTTATCTGCCTGCAGGTAGCCCTCAGTCGGCCGGAATACCAGAGACTTAGTATTTCTGCGTCGGTTGCTGTCGCTCCAGGACTGACGTCAGGGGTATAAAAACAGGCAGCCGACGCCATTACCAATGCCATTACCTCAGTCTTTCTTGCCAAGGAGCCCGAAGCAGAAGCAGTTCGCACGAGTGCCGGTCGGCCGCTACCTGAGTTTTTCATTTATTAATTGAATCATCGTGAAATCTTCTAAAGCTAAGTAGCCCATTGGGGATCTTTTTTTCTTGCTCTAACCGATGTCAGAAAAAGTTAACAATTGTCTTGCCTGTGGAAAGCAAATACCGCACTGAGATTTTCATTCTTACTGCATCACCTGTTTAGGCCCAGACCACGATGTACCTCTCTGTCGGTTTTGTGCCTTGTTCAACACCCGAACCATTCATCGTCGGGCCCTTATTGTCGTTAAATACTTTCGTTCTCGATCTTCATATTCCGAAGTGGCTTCAGTAAGCCATCCGACTATCGATATTCTGAAAAAATGTAAGGATAAAGACAGAGACAGACTGCACAGGTCCAAAACAGCCGATGATTCTTTCGTTAAGCTAGTCACCAGTTCGCTGGTACTCAGTGAGGCACTTTCGCAGCCCCTGATGCCCGCTTCTATGGATTCGCAGGCCGCTACTGACACCCGTTCAGAGTCTGGTATGCAGTGAGACTCTTCTTCGACTGTGGAACCTGCGGATGTATCTACCTTGGATGGGTCTGGAGCCGCTGAGCAGGAACCGGCTTCTGAGGAAGTTCTTCGCACTACCGATGTTCGACACAAACCGATGACCTCTTTCGTGTCTTCAGTTCTGTCTAAAACTGCCGAGTTTCTAAGGCCAAGAGTATGCGCTATGCCTAGAAAACCGATGACCAAAGCGCATGCACCTGCTTCCTTCCCACAATATCAAATGCTTAAAATGCCAGAAGACATAATGCCAGCCTTCCCCTGCTAAGAGAAAAAGAGATCAGTCCCCTGCAGCTTCAACAGACCAGTCCAAAGACTCTGAGGTATCTGATTATGAAGACATGCCCTTATCTGCTTATGAGGATTCTGATGCAGAGGAATCCATTCCCTCTGCCTCTCCTCCAGGAGATTTTTCTTTTGGTGAAACCTTACATATCGTAAGAAAACATTTCCATTAGGAATGCCAAGACTTTCCTCAGTCCAAAAAGAGACTCAAAGAATTTCTAGATTTGCCACAACATAGGCCTTTAGCAATACCCCCAGTCCTGGAAGTTAATGACGATGTCTTTATGGAGTCCAGTCTTACCCCTGATACTTTACCCCCTGCTCCTAGGAAATGAGACAGGTACTACAGAGTACCTGATTCTCACAAATTCCTTTTCAAAAATCTTACTGCTGATCAAGAGATCATTTCCCAAGGGCCTAAAGGTATCAAAGCTACTAAAGCTAAGAATCCCACCCCTTTGGACAGGGATTCCAGAGCTTTGGACAGATGGGGTAAGAAAGTATATACCTCTGCAACTCTCACCATTAGGGCTCTGAATTGTCAGTTTCACATGCTGAGGTACCAACACAAAAACATATTATGGAACTTATTAAGCAAAAAATAGCAACCTTTACAGACTGTGCAGAAAACAATTGCAAGAGCTTATGCATTTTGCAAGCCAAGTCAGCAAGCATACATTGCAGTGTGGTTTTGATGTCCTAGAAGCATCTTGCAGGGCAGCAGTTACTGGTTCTATACTGAGAAGGCATGCTTGGCTTAAGGAACAGACCTTGCCAGACCATGTCAAATCAAAGTTATTAGGCACTCCTTTGCACAAGGACAGTCTGTTTGGCACCAGAGCAGAAGAGGTTCATAAAAAGATGGAAGAAAAAGCTAAATCTATGCAGACAGTTAAAGAATTCTTGCAAGTACAGCCTCCTAGATTCAGTAGGCATTGCCCCTTGAAACATTGGTCCTTTCCAACCCCCTCAAGGCCATCTCAAACCAGACCCAGGGGTAACAGACCACCCAGACTACAGTCTCAGGGTATGCAGAGATCTAAGCAATGGAGTGCCTCCTCCTCCAAAGCCACCTGCTTATGGAAATAATTCCCAATGACTTCTCACCTTCACTCCCCACCTCTGCCCAACCACTTGTGCCCGTAGGAGGAAAACTTGCCCGTTATGCAAAAAAACTGGATTTCCATCACCAAAGACCAATGGGTCCACAACTTTGTATCCCAGGGGTACAAATTTTACTTCCACTCACTGCCAACCCCAAACAGGTTCCCAGACCTTCCGCCAAACCAGTGGGCAGAGGCACAAAATCAAGTTTAATCCCTGCTCTCTATAAAGGCAATTCAGCCTGTTCCTGCAGAACAGAGAGGCCAAGGATTCTATTCTAGACTCTTCCTGGTACCCAGAAAAGAGGGCAATTGACACCCAATCCTGGATCTGTCAATTCTCAACACCTTCCTGGTGGTACCAAAATTCAAAATGCTAACCCTGCAGCAGCTTCTACCTATGCTAGCCAAGGATGGCTGGTTAGTCACCCTTGACTTAAAAGAAGCCTATTTGCACATCCCTATAAGGGACTCATGCAGTAAATGTCTACGCTTCGGGGCAGGATCTATGCATTGTCAGTTCTCTGCACTTCCCTTTGGCTTATCCACTACTCCCAGAGTATTCACAAAATGCCTGGCTCCAGCCATTGCTTACCTCAGATAGAGAAATATTAAAATTTACCCGTACTTGGACGACTGCCTGATTCAGACAGACAGTCAGGAAATGCTGTTGCAGCACCTGACATTTGTAAAAAACCTTCTAACCTCCCTGGGGTACACCATCAACGAAAATAAATCAAAACTTGTCCACAGTCAAAAGATTGTATTCCTGGGAGCAAGCTTGGACACAGCATCCCAGATGACATTCCTCACTCCAGAAAAACAAGCCTATTTGACAGACTATTTTACTCAAATGGCCACCAGAACCCAGCTGTCCGCAAGGAAAATCCTGCAGGCCCTAGGGTTCATGGCCTCATGCATCCTACTAATTCCATATGCCAGACTGCATATGAGGAAACTTCAGTAGTACTTAAGTCTTTGGTGCCAACATTCTCAGGACCTGGAAAGCGTCATTCCTATCATATCCTGTCTAAGGACAAAGTTCCTTTGGTGGGCAGCAGCATACAACCACAACAAAAGACTGCCCTTTACTCAACCGATCGCCGCCCAGACCCTAACCACAGACGCATCAGACTATGCCTGGGGGGCACACATGAACGGCAAGTGCATTCAGGGCTGCTGGAGCCCAAGTCAAATTCATCTGCACATCAACCAATACAGAGATGCTAGCTGTGCAGCATGCTCTGACAGCTTTCAGATCCCTACTCTCACCAGGACACCTGCTAATAAAAGCAGACAACACCACAGTTATGTGGTACATCAACAAGCAGGGGAGAACACACTCTTACCCACTCTGCAGACTAGCCATGGCCCTGTGGAACATGACCTTGGACATGCAGGTCCATCTGCAAGCTCAATTCCTGCCAGGCAAACAAAATTCACTGGCAGACGTCTTAAGCAGAAATCTCCTAGACCCACATGAGTGGCAATTAGAGCCCAGCATATTCAACCTTCTGATTCAGAAATGGGGACCCCAGAGCGGGATCTATTTGCCTCCCCCTGCAATCACCAGCTCAGCAAATTCTGCACCAGGACTCCTCACAGCAGGGCCTGTGAAGTGGATGCCCTATCCTTCCAGTGGGTAAATCTCTCAAGCTATGCCTTTTCCTCTCTGCCCCTTCTCTCAAGAGTATTGCTCAAGATAAGACCGGACAGACCAAGGACAGTTCTGATTGCCCTGGACTGGCTATGTCAGAACTGGTACCCTCTCCTGTGCAGCCTGTTACCGGTGCCGCCTTGGCACCTGCACCAGAGCCCAACCCTGCTATCTCAGCAGGAGGGACAGGTCTTGCATCTGCAACTGCAAACCCTAAATCTTGCAGCCTGGCTTATTCCAGGAATTCTCCCCCAGTAACCAGCCTAAGCAAGCAGGTGCTGGATGTCATTCTTGAAGCCGGAAGACCCAGTACAAGGAAATCCTATGCTGATAAGTGGAAAAGGTACTGTGCCTGGATTCAGTCTAAAGGAGAGGACACAAACCTGCCCTTCCTGCCTCTAATCCTGGATTACTTAGCAGATCTACTCCATAGAGGCCTATCCTTCTCCTCCATTAAGATCCATGCCTCTGCCATTTCAGCTCATTGCAACACTGAGCCACCTCTCCTCTCACCCTCTTATCAAACAGTTCCTGAGAGGGACAAACAACTTAAGGCCACCAAGGAGAGCACCCACCCCTGCTCGGGACCTTAAATTTGTACGGGAAAAGGTCACGCTTCCCCTCTTTGTGCCTGCAGTGTCAGCAGAGTTAAAATTCCTATCTTGGAAAACAGCCTTGCTTCTGACCATCACTTCAGCTAGAAGAGTGTCTGAGCTACAAGCACTCATGGCTGTGGAACCCTTCATTATTTTGCATGCTGACAGTTTTTCATGCAGGACTAACCCTTCCTTTATGCCTAAAGTGGTATCCAGTGTGGCTCTCAACCAATCTATCCATTTGCCAACCTTCTTCCCTAATCCTCAAAATAAAGGGGAAAGGATCCTGCACTCCTTAGACGTGCACAGACAGCCCAGATTCTACCTTGATAGGACTAAGCCCTTCAGGAAATCTGACCAGTTACTAGTCAGCTTTGCACCTGGGGCAGAAGGCAAGGCCATTTCTAAACAATTTCCAAATGGATAGCACACTGCGTCCATTTCTGCTACAAGCACCATGAGAAACCTACCCCACAGGGGGTCAGAACACATTCCACTAGGGCAACTTCTACCTCTACAGCATTCCTCAGGGGAGTCCCTAACAGGGACATCCTGGAAGCTGCTACCTGGAGTACTGCACACACCTTCACCAAGTATTACCACCTGCCTATCTTTTCCAAATCCAGGGCGGGTTTTGCTACAGCAGTCCTGCATACCAGCCAGCCCCAGCTCTTCTTGACTGGCTCCACCCTTCCTCAGCTTTGGGAATCTACCCAAGTGTGATGACTGCAACAGCGAAACACGAAGAACATAGTACAGTTGTGTACACTCAACATAAATGTAGATGTTCGAGTGTATTCCCTGTTGCAGCCCTGGTTTCCCTCTGTCCAGCCCCTTTATTTCTTTCTTTTTCTCTCCTCTCTATGCCTATTACTCACCCCTTTCAGGGGTATTGGTATTTACTTTTACTTTTTACTGGTGGTGTTTTCCCCACCATAACTTATCTTCCTATTTGGGGGGCTCCTGACATTTGGGGCAAGAAAAACTGAGGTAATGGTGTCAACTGCCTGTTTTTATACCCCTGACAACCTAACATCAGTCCTGGAGTGACAGCAACCAACGCAGAAATATTAAGTCTCTGGTATTCGGGCCGACGGTGGGCTACCTGCAGGTAGATAACCCAAGTGTGATGACTGCAACAGTGAATACACTCGAACATCTACATTTATGGTAGGTGTACACAACTGTACTTTCTCCAAGCATTGTCAAATGCACAAGTGCAATCATCATTAAGTCTAGATTTACTTCTAACAATAAGCAAATCATCCAACTTTTGACACAAGGAACACAGATCACCAGTGTTATCAGCTGTTAACTTTAAATATGCATAATATTTATTACACTGTACAAGATATTTGTGCATTAGCAAATCATTAATTGTATACTCATTTAAGGAATCCATATTCAGCTTCAAATGAATAAAATATTGTGAAAGAAAAGAATAATCAAAATCAACATCACAGAATTCAAAGAGAACTTAAATCAACTTCTACGACAAAACTCACATCAGCAATATACAACTAAATAATAAAGTACAGTAAATTGTCTTGACCATACAAGTTCTATAAGCCAGACAATAGTTGATTCCTTTATATCATACACACAGTAAATTCTGCTCACTATCGGTCACAATCACACTTCTTTTTATCAGTAAAGCTAAGTAAATCACAAACCAAGATAGGATTGTTTAGATATGCTCAAGATTTTCCTGTCTGCAGTCTGTATAAATTTATAGCTGTCCAGATCCTTTGTGGTGGCAAGAGCTTGACTGTCTAAAACCTATGCCTTTCTGACAACTAACAGTGAATTTAAAGGTAAAACAACAAAATATGAATCAAAGTAAATCTTGTTTACAAGCAGTTCCTTCCTACCTACAAAGAGTGAAAAAAGTGATGATAAATACAATATAAATTCAAATAAAACTTCTCTTACCAGTCAACTCCAGAGTAAATCACAAACAAAGATAGGATTGTTTAGATATGTTCAGGGTGTAATAAAAATCTGAAACTTGACATTTAAAAAAAAAGCTGTTGCACCCAAATGGTGGGATTAATAACTTCTTATCATAATGACAACACTTTCCATATTATCTTTGAATGTCAGTGGTCTCACAGGTATATAAAAAAAGAACTGCATAGTGCAAATAGCTATGCTACAGGAGACACATTTGGAAAGAAAAGAATGTGAATATTTGATAAAGAAAGGATTTCAGGATACTTATTCAGAGGAATATCTGGGACAAAGGAAAAGGGGAATACTTGTATTCATTTCTAGAGGAGCTCCATTTGTGATAGAAAAGGGAAAAAGATAATGGTAGATTTGTAATAGTAAGGGGCTACTGGCAATGGAAGAGGATTACGCTGGCATATATTTATATTTCATATAAAACTTAAAAAGGAGCTTAAGAAAAAATTTGGAGAAGTAGTCTGCTTTCAGCAGGGAATATTATTTACAAATGGGGACTGGAATTCAGTTTGCAACAGTGAGGATGTATATGGGACCTAGAAGGGAGAATATAACAAAAGAGGGTAGATTTTGGAAAATATTTCGTATGGAAGATGTGACTTTAGTAATAGGAGTTTGGAGATAATTTACATTTTATTCCCAAGGTACTAAAACTTGGCTAGGCTAAACAGAAATTTCACAGGAAAAAAATGCATTTAATTGAACGTTTTGATTTGCATTTAGTAACCATTTCAGATCACATGCCAATAATAACTATAATAAAATTCAGGGCTATTAAATAAAAATGAGACAGTGACACTTCCTCACCTATCTGTTAAACTGAGAGGAATTTAAGAAAAAGGTAGTGGAAATTGTTTGAGGGTTATTAGGGAAGATAGAAATTTCTTTATAAACTATAGACAGGGGGTGGTTTTAAATGAAAGTGGAGTTTAAAGATAAGGTAGAAATAAAAAATATATATATATATTGTTAAGAAGCAAAAATAATTATTTAAGAACTGACAAAGGTTAAAGTATTGCAGAATAGTTGGAACGTCACAGAGCAAGAGACAACTGCAGAGTACTAAAGAGAAAATAAGGGACTACATGGATAGCATGTAGGAGTTTAGAAAGATTGCTTCTGAGCAACTGATTTTTGATAATATCTCCAGAGTACAAAAGCTTTCAGCACAACTGTTCAGGCAACAGAAAGTAGAAAGGGTTGTTGCCAATCTTAGGGAGCCTATAACAAGGAAAAGGACTTGGGATCCTGTAGAGGTATTGGAAATATTTTGGAAATTTTATGAAAATCTGTATAAAACATTGAACTGTAGAAATCTGGAAAAAGTACAAATGGAAATGTTTATGGAAAAGTTAAATCTGCCAAGGTTAGAGGTAGAAGAGGCTCAATTATTAACATTTAGGAAAGGAGGATATGAGATAAAAATAGTGATGTATAAACAATCTATAGGAAAGACTTCAGCAATAGATGGTATTCCTGTGAAAGTTTGAAAGCTAGGAGGGAAGAAAGGGATCTTGAGTGATTTGTTTAACAATATTTTAAAAGGAGGAGAAGCACCAACATCCTGGAAGAAAGCTGTGGTGGCTGTAATATCTAAAGATGGTAAAGACCCATCTGATTCAGCTTCATGTAGACCCATTTCAATTCTAAACCATAATAATAAAAGGTAATGTCAAAATTGATAGATATGGACCAGTGTGGTTTTGTGGAGGGGAGACAGACATTTGACAGCATTAATGGAACATTGATAATCCAGAGGGAAGCAGAATGTAAGAAAATACCACTGTTGTTGGGTCTTGATGCAGAGAAAGCATTTGATATGGTAAGCTGGGATTTTTTGAGTAGGGTAGTGGAAGCATTTTCATTCCTGGGCTCAGTAATAAGGTTAATTAGGAAGATATATGAGGGATTGGAGGTGAAAATTAAAGTGGTGTGTTGGGGGTCCTCTCTGATAAGTTCTGTTTGTGTAGAGGAACCAGGCAGGGGTGTCTTCTTTCCCTTTTGTTATTTGCGTTATATTTAGAACAGTTGGCAAAGAAAATGAGGGACTCAGAAATTCAGGGATTTCTGCCATGGACTTGTGTCAGTGGAAGTGAGGAAATCCTTCTGTGTGTTGCAAATTATAAGTAAGGGCATGTCATCCAGATCTAAGGAGTTGATGGTCCCACTATACTCAGTCCTCATTAGACCAATAATAGAGTACAGCACACCTGTCAGCATGCACCTGACCAAGCATTTGCAGCACCTGTAGCGACCACAGAGGTTCCTCCCTGAAAGAGTACAGGGTGCAAGTAATATGCCCTATGTAGCCCGCCTCAAAGCCCTGTCCATGTAATCAGTCTACTACAGACTACTGAAGGGCGATTTATGCCTGACCTACAAAGCATTCTCCAGTTGAGCCCTAACGATTCTGCTAGACATTCACAAAACAAACAGAACTAGAATTACCTGATCTAAGGATCTGAACCTTGTATGTGACATACACAGAACAAGTCTGAGGGACAGGTATGTGTATCAGAGATTACCCCTCTTCTGGAACAGACTCCCCATTCATGTGAAACAGAGCTCTTCCTTAAGCTTTTTCAAATGCAGTTTAGACCAATGGTTGGGAAATCGCAAATTCACCCCTTCTTTGTCACCTGTGGCCCTTATGGACAGGGGCAGTTTGGAGACACCCTAAGTCACAGGCATATACCAGAGCTGTTCTAGCCTGCGGGCATTGATAATTGGGAAAAATTGGGGCATGAATGGCTAGGCCGAAAAGCCTAGTGACCTCCTATGATCCTACAAGGATATAATAGATTTCGTAATCAGGAAAAGTTGGCTTTATTTGCTGATGATACGTTGTACATGATACAAATGGAAAATGACATCTCAGTGTTGTGTAAAATTCTGAGGCAGTTTGAAGTCTCTTCTGGATATAATTTTTTTTATTTTACATTTGTTGACCGGACTAGTCTAACTGGATATATGTCCATTTTCAGTAGAGGCCCGGGGAGAAAAGCTCCAAGCATGAACAGTGACAAAGTTTACAGTATATAAAAAGACACGTAAAATCACAGTACAGAGGCAACATTGGTCAAAAGAAAAATTATACTAAACACAATAGTAAGTTTGAGCAAGACCCAGTTAGGAGAGAAAACCCTTTTATTTTATCCTCATACTATGAAGGAAAGTGTAGTGACTAGAATTAGAGGCATGGGTTAGAGAGGAGTAGAGAAAGGGTTGAAGAGCAGGAAGGGGAAAGAGATACCAGTCTGGGTTTGCACATGGACAAAGCCAGTCAGTTTTAAGATGTTCTTTAAGATGTTTTTTAAATAGAGAAGTAGAAGCAAGGGTTGATATTTCAGAAGGAAGCTGATTCCAGTTTTTTACCTGCTGTGTTCAAGAAAAGTGAGTCACCAGCTTTGTTCTTAGATTTAATAGAGGAAACTAGGAGCTTATTAACAGCGTGTAGTATAGCCAGATTTTTGTATGGTGTAATCATATTAGTGAGGATAGGGGTGTTGTTGGGTGGTATAGGATCTTGTTTTTTTTTTTACAAAGTATTTGGTTCTGTAATTCTAGCCATCCCAATTGTTTGAGGTTGAGGCAGTGGTGAGTGTTAAAGGGGGAGCAAGTGATGAATCTAGGTATGCTATTATAACAGGTGGAAAGTTTGGAGAGGTTGTTTTTAGATAGGTTAGTATATATAGCAGAGGCATAGAAAAGGGTAGAAATAAGGTGGGTCTGGGCAATAGTTTTTCTGGCAGAAGGGGTAAGGAAAGGTTTAATTCTATAGAGGGTACCAAGTTTTTTATTAACAGACTTTATAGTGGAGTTAATGTGGTCATCGTAGTTGAGGCGATTATCAATTGTTGCACCTAGTAGGTGGGTTGTAGTATCTGGGGTTATGTTGGTAGCATTGTTAGAGGTTATTGAGAAGAATGATGAGGTGTTTTATGAGTTGGAGTAAAAAGCAGTAATTTTATTTTTTTGGGATTTAGGAGGAGGTAGTGTTGCATAAACCAATTTTCAACATTATGGAAAACAGTTTAGGTGAGGGACTGGAGAGAGGCTATGTTCTTAGCTGTACTGATTAAAGTAGAGTCATCTGCATATTGAATGCAGGTGTCTTGTGGAATGTTTATGTGTAGCTCGTTCATAAATAAGGAAAAAAGAAGGGGACCTAAGATAGAGCCTTAGGGTACTTCAATATTTACTGGAAGTAATGTAGACAGATTGTTATCCCAAAGTACTGCTTGCTGTCTGTTTTCCAGATAAGACCTAAACCATTGTAATGCTTGTGGATCAAGTGAATTGGCTTTTAGTTTGTCTAGAAGTAAGTTATGGTTAACCATATCAAAGGCTTTTGACAGGTCAATAAATAGCGCAGAGGAAAACGAGTTATTGTTGCGATTTTTGTTTATAGAGTCGGTGAAGGATAGCAGGGCAGTCGTTGCGCTATGGAATGGCCTGAAGCCTTGTTGGCAGTTTGCCAGTAGATTATTTTGTAGAAGGTGGTTAAGTAGCTGTTTGTGAACATATTTTTCCATTATCTTAGCTAATGGGGAGAGTAAGGCAATAGGCCGAAAGTTAGAAAGCACAATAGATGATCCACCTTTATGTAGAGGGATGATGTGGGATACTTTCCATATGGTAGGGATTTTGCCTTCTGAGATAGTTCTGTTAATAAGGATAAAGATGGGATAGTCTATGGCTTTTGAGGCAATTCAGCTGGGAGACGGTCAGCAGAAGGGGTGCAACGTTTCAATTTTTGAAGGAGCTTACAGATGAGAGATGTAGGTACAGGTTGTATTTGAAAGGTAGGAGATGAAGTCTTAGAGGTATTTAGTGAGGAAGCAGTAAAAGGAGGTAAAGAATTGGCTAGGGTTAGAATGGCTTCTGTAAAGTAGTTATTAAAGGCATCAGGAATCTGGTTGGAGTTATGTTGGTTGAATCCTGCAGGGGCAGGAGTACAAGAGTGGCCTGGCTGAAGAAGTTTATTTATCCCTGACCAAACTTTTTGTGGAGTTTGTTGACTGGTTTGTTGGAGGTGAAGGTAGAAGTCTTTTTTGTCTCTAAGAATATCTTTCTTGGTGGCATTTCTTAACTGTTTAAAGTGGAGGTGATCTGATGGACATTTGGTGGCTCTCCATTTAGCCCAGATTTTATTTCTGAGGAGCATCTTTTGCCTAGTTTGTTTTGTGAGCCATGGGGCAGATTTGGTTCTTATTCTAGAAGAGCGATAAGGTGCATGGTAATGTAGGATTTGAAGAAATTTGGTGTTAAAGTAGGTCACTGCCTCATCAAGTTCAAGATGAGTCATTGGTGACCAGTCACATGCTTGCAGTTCGTTTAGGAAGCTGTTTGGATTAAAGAATTTTTTAGAGCGGGAAGTTTTGAAATTATTAGTAGTTGGGATATGGACTTTTTGTCTAATAATGTAGGTATCGTCAGGAAGGGTTCCTGGTGTATACGTTTCAGGGTGGCTATTAATAAGGATCTAGTCAAGCGTGGTTTCCTTACTGCTAGGTTTGTGGATTCTAGTAGGAGTGGTTATTATTTGTGAGAATCCGAAGAGATTTATGTGATTAGTAGGGTTAGGGGAACTGCAGGTGGACCAGTCGATGTTAAAGTCACCCAGTACAATGGTCTCCTGGGGTAGTTGGGTAGAGAGGTAACTAAGTAAATTTTCAAGAGTATTGGTATTGTTACCAGGGGGGAGATGCATGCAAATTAGATAGATAGATTTGGAGTTGTTGATTTGGAGTTTGGTAGTCAGGGTTTCAGACTTTGTATCTAATGATGGGAGCACATTAAAGGGGGAAATTTGGAGATTAGATTTATAGAGAATGGCTATACCTCTACCTTTTTTGGTTTTACGGTCACATCTAAGGTTATTATAGCCAGGAGGCGTAATTTCCTGGTCCAGAGTAGATGGTTTTAGCCAAGTCTCTAAGGCAGAGAATATCAAATGAGTGCACTTCTAGGAGTGCATGCAGGTGGGAAATTTTATTGTTTATACTTTGAATGTTAAGGTGAGCTATCAGGAGGGAATTAGGCCGAAAAGCTTAAAAGCAAAAAAATAATGAAGACAGAACAAGGGCTGTAGCTGTAAACTATGCACCCACACATGAATTGATTCAGCATTACCCATATTAATGGGGGCATGATAAAATGAAGTATTTAGGAGTATAAATGGCAGTTATGGATATGTAGGAAGAGACTAAAGAAAAGATAATTCAAAAACTGAGAAGCTGGAAGCTCTTGTTTATGGATATGGATAGCAAGATACAAATAGTGAAAATGTCTTAGATTGTTTAGTTTTATATACCAGTCAGGCATATTATTTATCAAGTAGAGGAGAAGTTGTGGGCAGTAATTAATAAAGAGCTGAAGGATTTTATCTGGGAGGGAAAGAGAGCAAGGATCAGTTGGGATAAGCTGATCCTTCCAGTGGGACAAGGTGGTTTAGGGATTACTTGCTTTGAATAGATATTTTATAGCTACACAGTTAAGGCTGACATCAATAACACATAAATAACAGAAACCGAAAGCTGTAATTAAAAGTAGAAAGGGATGATGATGAAGCAGTTGTGTCAATTTAAGAATTTAGGAAAGAGGGATTTTTGATGTTGATCCTTAAGGAAAATAGCAACAACCATACAGAATATTATATTCATAAAGTAGCAGAAAGCATTCTAAGAGCTAAGCCAGCAAAAGAATGGAGAAAGGAGATTCTGCCGATAGGAATGATTGCAATTAGGGGCACAGAGACTAGATAAGAGGGCCTGGAGTTTACTGGAGAAAACTGGCAAAGGAACCATGGTATTGGGAGCAAATAACTAAAGAGGGGGGCAAGGTAATAGAATGGGAAGAGGCCAAGGATTCATTTGCATTGCAGGCTAGAGACTGCCTTTCCTATCAAGGATTGATACCAGAGTTATAGGCAAAAGAAAAAGGGATACAGGAATTCTGAGTGAATTACCTACTCTGGTAGAGTTTTCAGTTGAATCTAGAACAGTTGCTTTTAAAAAAGGTGTAATTTGTAGGCCATATAAAATATTGCCTGATAACTTTATGGATCAATTAGAGGAGTTTAGAAAAGATTGGTAACATAGATTGAATAAACGTTTTATAAGGCAACCATGGAATGACATATTAATGGCTCCAAATTTTACAACAAAGTTTTAAAAATTTAGGATTTTTGCTTTAAAATTGTTTGCATAAGTATTTTTGTATCACAAGCAAATTCTAACAAAGTCGTTTCCTCAGCTGGATGGCAAATGGTGAAGGTATGATGAGAAAGAAAGAGGTAACTGGGAACATATGTTTTTTGGACTGTAATGAGTTGGTAAACTTGAAAAATTTCTTACAGAATACGCTGTCAGAAACATTGGGTGAACAAATGGATGTAACTAAGAAAATGATTTTTTTTTTTTGTTAACTGGGATACAGGATCCACACTGTCCAGACACAATAAGGCCTTTTTAAATTTTAATTCTGGTGGCTGCCAAAAAGCAATTACTAGAAAATGGGAATTGAAGTTTAAGCTAACAGTTTTTAAAGTATTGAAGATTGTAAATGAGATAAAAGAACTGGAACTGGGATCTTTAGAAAAGGGTAGGAGCAAATTACATTGAAAAAGATGGAAATTGTTGGAATACTGCATGCAAAATAACATTTTGGAGGAGTGAGGTTTAAGGGAGCTCGGGGATTGATCGATTTATATAACGTTTGATGATAATTATATGAAAGAGTATATATGATGTATAATGTTTGTAACTGTGAACATGTTAACACTCTGTTTTCTTTTATATAAATGTGCGTGTGCTTATATCTTAAGTGATATTTCAATACAGGTGTTAAAAAAATCCTGCTTATATATTACTATACATATCCATAATCATGAGCTTCTAGTTTCTCAGTTTTTGTGTAATCTTTGGTTTAGTCCCTTCCACTTATCATTAGCTGCAATAACAGAATTGTTTTTAATCTGTATGCTTAAATAATTCATTTTACTGTGTCCCATAAGCATGGGTATTGCTGAACCAGTTCATGTTTGGTATACAATTTATTGTTACAGCCTGTAGTACTACCAGCTTGTTCACCAGGTTAGACCCATTGGATATGCATTCCCTTTTCAGGGATGACTTGGGAGCAATGCCTTGATGAATTACTTGCTCAAGTTCACACATTAGGCAAATAAGGGCTGTAAGGATCAAATCCTTTACCACAGGAACAGCAGCTTATATCCTTAACCCTCTATGTCATCTTTGTTTTATCTTTGTTAATTTCATATCCCCAAAAAACTTAAAACTGTTTCAAAATGCTCAACAACACTGAAATGTCCCTTTCTGGATTTGTCAACTGCAAAATAATATCATCTGTAAATGTCTATGACTTATTTTAAGTACTCTTTGAGCGACAATGTATGTCCTGCAGCATCCTAGTTAGCAGTGCACACCTTCATCAAACACTGTAGGCTTGATCTCATGTTGAGATGCAGAATTTCCTTTGGTTCTACCATTTTCAGAGATATCTTGTCTTGATGCCATCCAGGAAGAAAGTAACTAGGGATTCTGTCCAAAGAATTGAGCTAGACAGAGAGGACAACACAGGATATGAGAGTTATAACCTTACCGTAACAATAGATCCTTACTGCCCCTCTCTTTTCATCCTGACAACCCTCCCACCATCCCTCAAATTGTTACCTTCCATCCTGGATAGACCTGATAGACCTAAATCTGCCTCTCTCCAGGCCTTCTCAGTACCTTGGTATATGATAGGGACAAACTTAGTCTGAGGGTATCATGGGAGAAGAAAGGACCTTGATCACTGGAGAAGCTTCTTTGTAGAAAAAGTTGCTAGCCCAGATCCGTCAGGAGGGCGGATTACCCAGTAATCAAAATGGACAGAAAGGGACAGTGAGGATCTGTTGTTATATAAAGTTGTTGTGTCTTGAGGCTTTTCCCGGTTGGGGTCGCCACAGAGGAACTCCGGTCCTCTAATGATTGGCAGTAGATTTTTACGTGCCGAGTTGCCAGCCCTGATACACAACCTTCAACGAAGGTACGCCCATTCACGCATGTCTCCACACAGAAGACGCTCTAGCTGAGATTTGAACAGGACATCTTACTGTGAGGCGACAACGCTACCGCAGCAGCACCACCACAGTTATATAAAATATATAACTTTAATTTTGTGTACATGAAAAAATAATATACACCTTCTGCCATTTAAATGTTTAATTCAGAAATGTTCCCTCATAAAGTAAAGGCGCGTCAGATTATTGGTCCCAAGTTTGAGGAAATGGGATCACTATTATTTGTTTCTGTTGGTTTGTTGTAATTTGATAAAAATGTTAAAAAGTAGCTAAGATTGCATTTTATAACATAAGCATCTAAATTACATTTGTAATTTTGTTTAATCCTGTGCTGAAATGCTGTAAAAGATTTTCATAATGTAAAATGTTGTCATAAGATTACATTTACTCAAAATGGAGTATTGTAATCTTGTTTTTCTATCAGTGAAGTTATGCAGACTGATAAGTGATGATGTTATGTTGTCCCTATCTCGCCTTCGTTCTTGAGATTGGGTTCAGAGCCGATCCTCTGATCCAACTCGGCCGTATACTAAAGCTCGAGAGCTTTTACTGCCTCGAGGCTAGCCCTATCCTAACATGCCTATCGGGAGTTACCCAGATCTCGTTTGCCACTTGCAGCGTCGAGATTACTGGATACTGGCTCAGGCTAAGTGTTTTCCTTTTTTGACTAAATTTGAATTATTTGTTAAATAATTTGTTAAATGTTCTGTGTTCAAGAGTTTCTTCTTCAGCTAGTGTTATTTCAAACCTTCCATTTTTGGTTGTTGTTGTGGCCATCGTTTTCCTTTAGGCCTACTTGTTTTTCCTTGCGAACCCATTTAGCTTAGAGGGTTCTCCTTCCCTTCAGCCTCATAGAGGGCTTTCCCCATATTCCCTTCTTTTCTTGGAGCTGCCGCTTAAGTTAGAGGCTCTCCTCTGTTGGGGAAGTTCGCCATTTTAGCTTAGAGGCTCCTCGCCCTTCTCTCCTTCTTTCAAAAAAAAAAAAAAAAAAAAAAAAAATAGTTTTCTTCTTTGGTAGTTGAACTATGCTTTCAGTTCTCTGGTCTTGCAGGAGAGAAAAAAATAAACTTAAGCTTATTAAAGGGCCCCTTCGATGCTTCCATGGAAGGGACTCAGTCAACAAAAAAACAGGGCAAATCAACCAAGCCATCATCCTCATCGGCTCCGACATCGGAGTCATCCAAAGGAAAAGACAAATCTTCAGCATTGTCGGATCCGAGTGCTGGTTCCGACAAGGCTCTTTCTCGGGCAGCTCCATCAGTAGTCTCGGAGCTAGTTAAGACTCACAAGAGAACCAGGTCTCCCTCTCTGGATCCAGTGCAGTCTGTTCCACAATCTCCACTTTTACAATCTGTGGCAGGCAGTCACCGTTCTTCCACCTATTCCTCTCGGTCATCCAGGAGCCTTTCGGATGAAGATGTGGAGAGGGTGGTGAAGAAGTTTCTCAAGAGACTGGCATTAGCAAAAATATTATCGAACCCAGCCCATATGGAAGTGGTGCGGACAGTCCAACCAACATCATTATTGATTCCTTCTCTGACTGTCTTGAGTTTGGGGCCGGAGTGCTTGGAAGTTGTGGTGAAACCGTCGGTTCCGATAACCTCTGGTCTCTCTGTTCCAACTTCCGCTCCGATCTCCTCATTACCCCATTCCATCGAGGGATCTGTGGGCCGACACTCTCTCGTCGGCTCCAAGGGGGGAAGCGGCATCAGACCCTTGTCCAACCCTACTCTCCCTCTCAGGGCTTTGGCGCAGGTGAGCTCGACTCCCACATCAGCCTCAGAGCCATCGCCCTTCTTTCGGAGGAGATCTCCAGGTGCTTCAGAGCCGGAGACTCTTTCGGGCTGGGACCGCAGTGCCTTTGAGGTGATGAGGAGTGTGCTGTACTCTGAGTCCGCTCCACCCTCGGTTTCATCGGTTCCTTCGGTGCTGGTGTCCGCCTCCGAACCTCCCCTCCTCCCTAAGCATAGGGAACTCATGCACCAGGATGCCCCATTAGGCAACCCCACCTCTTCCAAAACCTTCCCAGAGCAGCCGTCTGAGGAGGTCCCTCGGAAGGGACGTGTGAGAGGAAGCATTTGGACTCCCCCGAGTCCCTGACATCAGACACAGACTTGGAGGACTCAGAAGGATCCCCATGGTCCCCCTGTGAGGATGTCTCAATTTCAGACATTCTGGAAATCCTTAGGCAGAAGGGTGACAAAGTCGTTGCCCCTTCTGAGGACGAGTCTGTGTATCTGGATGCATTCGGTTCCTGACCCTCCATGTCTTGGGTGTCTCCGCCTTTCGACTCACTGTTGGGCATAGTGACTCGGAAGGCGTAGAGCTCTCCAGAAGCTATGGAACCAGTTCCGCGGAGGCCCAATAAATTTATAACTGCAGCAGATGACAAGCTTTTTCTATCTAAAAGGCATACCCATTGATGCTATGGTGGTGGCAGCAGCCACTAAGAAGGAATTAGCGGAAACTTCTTCTGTCCATCCACCGAACAAAGAGTCCCATGTGATGGACAGGTATGGGAAGCGTATTCTTCAGCGGCCTTTACACACGGGTCGCTGAATTATTTGTCCCACTTTACACGCCTTCAGAGGGATCTCCTCAAGGAGTTGGGAGATACCCTACAGGATCCTACAGCTGCTGGAGCTGCAGGCAAGGCGGCCTCTCAGCTTGCGACCTTGACTTCTGTAGTTAACTCCTCCATGCGACTGATCTCTTATGCAGCGATGGAGCAAGTAGGGCAGCAGGCACATGAGTTGCCTTGCGGATACACTCCTGGATGCGACTTTGTCAATTTGCAGAGCCCTTCAAGTCCTCCTTTACCAACACCCCCTTTGACGGCTCGTCGTTGTTTGGGCCTCAGGTAAAAGAGATTCTTACCAGGTGTGAACAGGGTGGCAAAACTCTCTCTGCTGTGGGAGGACATTTTCCGCTCCTTCTAGGCGTTATCCAAAAGGTCAGAAGAGTGGGAAGATGTGGTTACAGAAATGCCAGGGAGCTTCGCCTGACACACGTTGAGATTTTTCCCCCAGAGGCAGAGGGGGAAACAATAACAGAAGATGCTGGCCTCGCAGCGGGGGGGTCCACAGAATCAGGGCGACAGAGATGCCTTGTCTGGTAGCCCCTTCCAGCGCACCTGAAGGGAGGCCTGACTGTCTGCCTCTGGAGGCAGTCGGGGGCAGATTATTCCTGTACCCAAAAGCCTGGCAAACAATCACGGAAGATACATGGGTACTAGCGATAATATCCAGGGGTTACAAAATTCCCTTCTCCCAACAACCCCTTAGAAAAAAGCAACAGTCAATCCCAGATGTTCCACCCAATCTTTGAAATCAAGAAAACCTAGAAGTTCAAAGATTGCTAGAAAAAAGAGCCATCCAGGAAGCCCCCACAGACCAAATTGAATCCAGAACTTACTCAAGGTTTTTTTTAGTTCCAAAAAAAAACAGGGGACTGGAGGCCCATTTTGGATCTCAGCAGACTGAACAAATCAGTCAAGAAACAAAGTTCCAGATTTCAACACTGCAGTCCATTCTTCCCTTTTTGGTTCAGGACACTTGGATGTGCTCCGTCGATCTCCAGGATGTGTACCACCACATAAAATGGGCAGGCAATCCAGGAGATATCTACGCTTCTGGCTGGGAGCCAGTCATTACCAGTTCAGAGCTCTACCTTTTGGTCTCATCACAGCCCCCAGAGTGTTCACCAAATGCATGGCAGTAGTTACGGCTTACCTGAGGTGTCTAGGATCCCGGGTGATCCATATCTAGATGACTGTCTCCATACTGACACCATAGAGCATCAGCTAATCAAGGCAAGGGACTCCACAATTCTCACTTGTTCATGACTAGGTGTCACCATAAACTGAAAAAGTCTGCCTTGTTGCCTTGTCAATATATTACATTTGTAGGAGCAGATGTAGACACAAGGGCTATGATAGCAAAGCTACCTCAGAAAAGGGTGTCAGCCATTCATCATCAAGTTTCAATCCTCATGGCAAAAAAGATAATTCAGGCAAGATTTGTCCTCAAATCTTGGGTTCGATGGCTGCAGCAATTACTCTGGTCCCTATGGTGCGTTTCCACATGAGAATTCTGCAGTGGCTCCTGTTTGCTCAGTGGTCATTCCAGGAGCTACCAATGTCACATCAGATTTTAATCACGGAGTCCTGCAAGAAGAATCTAGAATGTTGGTTTCACTCCCCTATGGTGACAATAGGCAGGCCGATGTTCATCGTGCATACAGCTGCAGTCATTACAGATGGGTTATCCTGCCGTCAGGTGGGTCCTCGGTCGGCCAAATTCCAAAGTCTAGGTCCGGCGTCAGTTGTCGTCGCTTCTTCCCTGACGTCAGTGCGGCAGGGGTATAAAAGAGGCAGCCGACGCCATTTTCTCCAGTCTTTCTTGCTGCGCGGTGCCCGAAGCAGAAGCAGTTCGCAAGTGCCGGTTGGCCAGCTCCTGAGATTTACGAAAGTATTTCAGCCAAAGTCTTCTTTAAAGCTAAGTACCCCGTTGGGGAAACTTTTCTTGCCTCAGACCGATGTCAGACAAAGTTAATAATTGCATTTCTTGTGGGAAGCAAATACCGCATAAGGATTTCCACTCTTTCTGTATACCTTGCTTAGGGCCAGACCACGACGTCTCGGCCTGCCGTTTTTGTGCTAGGTTCAACAAGCTCACTATTAAGCACTGGGCGGAGTTCGCCCTTCATTATTTTGGCAAAAAATTTAATTATATCATGTCGTCGGATACGCCGACACCAGTTTTAAGCAAAAGACGCAAAGACAAGGACCGATATCCGAGGTCTGCACCGAGTACTGAGACCACGTTTAGGCTGACTACCGGTTCTCTGGTTCTCAGCGAGGCGCCTACACAGCCCCTGACTACCGATGAAACTATTTTACCTGTGACTTCAGTACCTGAGGTCGCAGGCTCCTCGGTCTCCATTCCCACTGCAGATACCGACGCCACTCTTGGCGGGGAAACTGAAAATTTAGTGAGGCCTGCCATTTCTGAAGGCGTCTTCAGGCCTTCCACCTTCTCTATTAAATCCTTCACTAAATCTAAAGCTGCCATGAAAACTAAAAAACAGGGTCCTCAGACCTCCTCTCAAGGCCCCATGCCTAAAAAGCAGATGCTTAAAATGGCTGGAGTCCCGGCGCCCAGACCTCTCTGGACGGAACCAATAAAGAGGTTGGAGCCGACTACACCGGAGCCGAAGGAGGGGGTATCGGCTCCGACGTGGGCAAGGTCACGGTTCCGACGAACTCCGGCTCCGAACTCGAGAGATGAGTCGGAGGAGGAATGGATAACTGTATCGAAGGAGCCACAGTCTGGTGAGATGGGCTCTGAAGCATTTGGGCCAGCACCTGAGATTTTATGAGTCTACTGACCACCCTCTTGATGTCGTGATCGGAGAGCCTAGAAGACCTCGATGAATGAGTCCTATGACTCCACTCCGATAGGAGGGGGGACCTCGGAGCCGATCTAAGAGACTCTAAAGAAGGGGACCTAGAGCGCTTGCGCACTGGGGTCGGCTCCGATGATGGTTTCGAAGCGGAACCCACTTTGCTCGCCTTGGAGCCAGCCGGAACCGAGGTCGGAGCCGTCTCGACAACACCAGCCTTCGGCTCAGAAGCTGGAGCCGAGGCTTTGGAGGTTTTTGATGACTTCCCCGAGCCAGACTTGGACGGGGAGTCATCAGGCTTTAACAAGCCCCTTAGAATAAGCTTGTTACGCCTTTCCTGCAGGACTCTTGAACTAAATCCGTGACAAACGGAACAAGAGTCCTGCAGGTGTAAAGGCCCCAAGCAATAGACACAAGAAGTGTGACCATCTGTCAGAGACATTTTCTGACAGCACGAGTCACACTTCTTGAATCCCGAGACCTTAACGTCTTTGGACATTGACCTAAGACAGTCACTCAATCAGCACACACACTCACTCACTTACACACAAGGGGGAGATGAGGGGGCTGACTAAAAAAAAAAACAACACACACACACAGAGGTGAGTAAACAGAAAAACTAAAGCCTGTAGGCCTGATTATAAAAGTTAACTATAGGGGTGGGTAGGGCTTACGAAACAAACACTATTAAGAATAATATTGATAGGGAACAAAGGTAGGGGGAAAAAAACCTAATAAACTACCTCAAAAAATTAGAAACTTGTTGAAAAAATCCTTTACTGACCTGAGCCGGTAAAAATAAGGCAACCTCGCAGCAAAGCGGCAAACGAGATCTGGGGAGTTAGCGCATGGTATTGTGGGATATAGGGCTGCCTCGAGCCGGTAAAAATAGCTCTCGAGCTATAGTATAGGCCGAGTCGGAGCCGAGGATCGGCTCCGAACCCATCCAGCAAGAAAGAAGGCGAGAAGAAGACAACTAACATGGAACGTTATGGTAAGACATAACTTCTTATTCTTTACCTCCAGCCCCTGTTAAACCAGACAGGTATTACCGGGTTCCTGATTCTCACCAGTTCCTTTATAAAAGCCATACTGCTGACCCAGAAACAATTTCACAGGGTCCCAAGGGAATAAAGGTCTCTACTGCTAAAAACCCTTTACCTTCAGAGAGAGATTCCAGAGCATTAGAAAGGTGGGGGGAAAAAGGTGTATACATCTGCCACTTTAACCATGAGGGCATTAAACTGTCAATTTCATATGTTAAAGTACCAACAGTTTTTGTTATCTCAGCTGAAAAGCAAAATGACACAAACAGAACAACCAGATTTGAAAGAGTTGCAGGATTTGTTGCATGGAGCAGAGCAAATGGGTAAACATACCTTGCAGTGTGGTTTTGATGCTTTAGAGACCTCATGTAGAGCTGCTGTCACAGGGTCTGTTATACGTAGACATGCTTGGCTCAAAGAGCAAACCTTACCAGATCATGTCAAAGCAAAGTTATTAGATGCACCACTTCAAAAAGATGTATTGTTTGGTGTTAAAGCTGAGGAGGTACTAAAGAAAATGGAGGAAAAAGCGAAATCTATGCAAACAGTGAAAGATTTCTTGCAGGTGCAACCTCCACGCTTCAGCAGAAACTGGCCTTCAAAAAATTGGTCCTTTCCAGCCACGGACAGACCTCAAAGGGGCAGATACAGACGCCCAAGGGGTAGAGGACAACCTCAGGGATCTTACAGAGCTAGACAGTGGCAAGCACCAACCCCAAGAGGTGGAGAAGATAGATCACAGTAATTTAGAAAACAGACACAATGACTTCCCCCTATGCCTGCCAAACAAAGCTATAGTGGCACCACCTTTGGGCAGAAAACTGGCATTATTTTCAAAAAAACTGGCACATTGTTACAAAAGACAAATGGATTCTGGACATTATAGACAGAGGCCACAGGTTCCACTTTCACACCCTTCCAAAAATGAGAGGCTTGCCAAATCTGCCACAAAATCAAAGGGCAGAGGCACAAAGACAAATTTCCGCTCTCATGGATATGAAAGCGATTCAAGAGGTACCTGCAAAAGAACAAGGTCAAGGTTTTTATTCCAGACTATTCCTGGTACCAAGGAAGGACAAAGAGTGGAGACCCATCTTAGACCTATGCATCCTAAACACATATCTACAGGTGCCAAAATTCAAGATGCTCACATTACAGCAGCTTCTTCCCATGCTAGGCAAGGAGTCTTGGCTGGTAACATTGGACCTCAAGGAGGCATACCTGCATGTCCCTATCAGACAAGATTGCAGAAGATACCTCAGATTTCTTGCAGGTTCAACCCATTACCAATTCTCTGCATTGCCCTTTGGCTTATTTACTGCGCCCAGATTGTGTACGAAATGCCTGGCATCAGTAATTGCCTTCTGCAGACAACAAGGAATACAAATCTACCCATATCTGGACGACTGCCTGATGCAAGCGGACAGCAAGGACATTCTATTGCAGCATCTGGCGTTTGTAATAAAATTGTTAAACTACCTGGGATACACAGTGAACAAAAAGAAATCAAAACTAATACCTTCTCAACAGATAATTTTCCTGAGTGCCAGCTTAAATACAACAACCCAGATGGCCTACCTCACGCCAGACAAACAAGGGCAACTGTCTCAATACTTCAACAAAATGGCAACTTTCACCAGACTTAACTGCAAGGAAAGTCCTGCAGGCTCTGGGATTCATGGCATCTTGCATCCTACTAATACCTTGTGCAAAGCTGCATATGAGGAAACTACAATGGTACCTAAAAAACTTATGGTCTCAACACAGCCACAGCTTGGAAACAATTATACCACCCATTCCATGCCTTCAAAAGGAATTTTTGTGGTGGGCTCAGGCATGCCAAAGAAACACAGGTCTCCCTTTCTGTTTACCTCAAGCAACTCAAATCATCACAACGGACGTCTCAGACTACGCCTGGAGAGCACACATGGCAGATCAGTGCATTCAGGGAAAATGGTCCCAAAAAGAGAAGCACCTACACATCAACCAAAAGGAGATGCTAGCCGTGCAAAATGCTCTTATGACCTTCAAAGACCTAGTGCATCCAAGCCAGCTGTTAAGGACAGACAACACCACAGTCATGTGGTACATAAACAAACAGGGGGGAACTCATTCATACCCCCTGTGCAGGCAAGCCATGACCCTATGGAACACAGCACTGGAATTACAAATTCAACTACAGGCACAATTCCTGCCAGGGAAGGAAAACACACTGGCAGACAACTTAAGCAGAAATATGACAGACCCACACGAATGGAAGTTGCATCCTCAAATCTTCTCAAAGATAACTCAGGCATGGGGACAGCCAGATATAGATCTATTTGCTACCCACAGAAATTACCAGTTGGAAAGATTTTGTTCAAGGACCTATCATCCACAGGCCTGGAAAGTGGACGCACTCTCTTTCAATTGGACAACATTGATAGTCTATGCCTTCCCGCCTCTTCCTCTACTGACCAAAGGTCTATTAAATGCCAGAGCAGAGAGGCCACAAATGATTCTCATTGCTCCAGACTGGCCACAACAACACTGGTATCCTCTCCTAAAGAGCCTGACACACTCCCCACCATGGATCCTACCTCTAGTCCCTCTTCTGTTGTCCCAGCACAACTACAAAACCCTTCACAGCCAGCTCAAAACCCTAAATCTAGCTGCATGGAGAATACCTTAATTTCCCAACAGACTCTCCTCTCCAAGGAGGTGCAGGATGTCATCTTGGAGGCCAGAAGACCCTCTACTAGAAAAGCTTACTCCGCCAAATGGAAACAATTTTGTTCCTGGAATCAAGAAAAGGGCCAGAATCCTTGGGTAATAAATATACCTCAAATTTTACAGTACCTAGCTGAGATGTTAAACAGTGGCCTTTCCTTCTCCTCCATTAAGATCCACGGTTCAGCCATTTCTGTACAATACAATACAGATCCTCCTTTATTCTCACATCCTCTTTTAAGGCAGTTCCTCAGAGGGGCAAAAAATATAAAATCTCCACGGAAACCACCAGTCCCAGCTTGGGACCTCAACTTCGTATTGGAAAAGCTGACCCTGCCTCTCTTTGAGCCAGCTTCTTCAACAGAGCTACAATACTTGTCATGGAAAACAGCCTTCCTTCTGGCTAATACCTCAGCACGCAGGGCTTCGGAACTACAGGCCCTCATGGCTTTGCAACCATTTTCTATCAGGACAGAGTTTCCTTACGAACCAACCCTACCTTCATGCCAAAGGTAGTATCCAGTGTAGCTTTGAATCAGACTATTCATTTACCTATCTTTTATCCAAATCCACAGAACAAAGGGGAGAGACTATTACATTCCTTGGACATTCACAGACAACTTCGTTATTACTTAGACAGAACAAAGCCATTCAGGAAATCTGAGCAGCTCTTTGTGTCCTATGCTACAGGTGCTCAAGGAAAGGCTATTTCCAAACAGACAATTTCAAAATGGATAGCCCACTGCATACGCTTTTGTTTTTCATTTCATGGAAAATCTGTGCCTGTATACATCAGATCCCACTCCACCAGGGCTACAGCTACCTCTGCAGCTTTCCTCACGGGGGTCCCTCCCAAGGACATTTTGGAAGCAGCTACTTGGAGTTCAGTGCACACTTTCTCCAAGAACTACCACCTTCCACTATACTCAAAATCTAGAGCGGGCTTTGCCACAGCAGTCCTGCAGGGCATCCTCGCCCCTCCTAGTTCCACTTAGTGCCTACCACCCTTACTTAGCTTTGGGATTCTACCCATCTGTAATGACTGCAGCTGTATGCACGATGAACATAGTACAGTTTTGTACATACCATAAATGTAGATGTTCGAGTGCTCATACAGCTGCAGTCCAGGTTACCCTCCCTCCATCACCTCTTAGGACAGGCCTTATGACAAACACCTTTATCATACAACCTATTTGGGGTATTCTTTTATGGTGTATTTGCTTGCAGCTACTGTTTTTGATTTATCTACATTGCATGTTTGCATAATATTATGTTTTGCCTTCCTTCTGGGGGCACCTGACATCTGGGGCAAGAAAAACTGAAGAAAATGGCGTCGGCTGCCTCTTTTATACCCCTGCCGCACTGACATCAGGGAAGAAGCGACGACAACTGACGCCGGACCTAGACTTTAGAATTCGGCCGACCGAGGACCTGCCTGACGGCAGGATAACCCATCTGTAATGACTGCAGCTGTATGAGCACTCGAACATCTACATTTATGGTAGGTACAAAACTGTACTTTTCTAAACCCCCAACCCATAGCCACAGTGACCACGGACGCTTCCCAGATAGGGTGGGGGGGGGTCATTATCTGGGACAGACTGTTCAAAGGACTTGGCAGCAACACGAGTACCACTTGCACATCAGTGTCCTAGAGATGAGAGCGGTGCTTCTGGCTTTGCAAGCACTTCAAGACTATAGGAATTGAGACTGACAATATGTCAGTAGTATGGTATATCAACAAACAGGGTGGAACCAAGTCTTATCCCTTGTGTCTAGAGGCTCTACGAGTATGACAATGGATGAAGTCTTCCCAACGTTTTCTGATTGCAATGCACGTTCTGGGGAAATCCAGTGTGATAATGGACAAGCTCAGCAGGGCGATTCTGATGCCTCATGTTTGGTCCCTGAAACAAGAAATTGCAGACTTGATTTTTTGCAAATGGGGCCAGCCATGCTGCAGTCTTTTTGCCACCCCCCTCAACAACAAATGCAACAGCAACTTTGCCCTATTCCCACCACAGGGCCAGTCACCCAGGGACGCACTTGTTCACGATTGACCCCTGAGACTGCTTTACACCTTTCCACCATTCCCCCTGATCCCCAAGGTTCTTCAGAAAGCAAAGTCGCTGAGTTGCAAGATAATCCTCATTGCCCCTTACTGGTCTCATCAGATATGTTTCCCATTTCTTTGGCCGCATCTGCAGGGGGAGCCTTGGATTCTGGACCCAGTTCCGGATCTCCTGATGCATCAGTCGGGTGCTCTCCACCCTTCCATCCAAACTCTCAAGCTGACAGCATGGTTTCTCCACTCCCAGTCTTAGCCAGGCTTCCTGGTATTTCCCTAGCAGTTCAACACATTTTGATTTCCTCCCACAAACCCACTACCAGAAAACTTTATGCTAGTAAATGGAAGAGGTTCTGTTGTTGGGCAAGCAAGAATGAGATTGATTCCTTTACTGCACCCATTTCTAAGATTCTCAAATTTCTTGCTGAAACCTTTGAGCAAGGAGCAGCTGCAGCTACTATCCAGGTTCAGGTGGCCGCCATTTCTAATTTTCATGTGGGAGAAATGGGCTCTAACGATATGTCCCATAGGCTATGCAAAGCATTTCTAAGAGGTACTATCCTCTTGAGACCTCCAATAATAGAACCTCTCTCCCCTTAAATTTAGTTTTAGCGGCTCTGATTCTTCCCCCCTTTGAGCCAGCTGCTACTTGTTCCCTAAAATTTTTGACATGGAAAACTTTTTTCTTGAGTGCCATTACCTCAGCTAGGAGGGTTTCAGAATTACAGGCCTTATCAAATCGTCCTCCATACTTGATTTTCCATAAAGATAAAGTTTCTCTTAGAACCAACCCCTCCTTCCTACGAAAGGTGTGTTCAGAGTACAGCTTGAATCAATCCATAGAACTCCCTGTATTCTTCTCAGATCACGGCAACAAGCAGAGTATAAGCTCAATCAATTGGACATTCATAGACAATGACATTTTTATTTACACTGGACTAAGGACATCAGAAAATCCGACCCATTGTTTATATCCTTTGCAGAGAATAGAAAAGGTTATTCAGTTTCAAAAGTGACCTTATCTAAGTGGCTTTCAGCCACCATCACCTATGTCTACAATTTGCAGAACAAAAAACTTCCAGGAAAAGTTAGGGGACATTCACCTAGGGCCTTGGCTACCTCTGCTGCCTTTCAAGCCAAGCTGCCTTTAGATTCGATCTGTGCAGCAGTTTACTCCTCATACTTTTATCACTCATTACAAAGTAAATGTGGCCTCCCAGAACAGGGCATCCTTTGGTTCCACGGTCCTGAAGAGTCTTTTCCAGTGAGTCACCCAAGAAGCAGGTGCTAGGGACACTGTCCCAACCGCAAGAATGAAGGCGAGATAAGGGCAACATAACATAAAGAAGATATGTACTCACCATAACATTCCATGTTTGTTGCCCTTGATCTCACCTTCCTTCTTGCGCCCCACCCTACTTTCCCCTTCCTGGAGGATCGAGAGTAGTTCCTTCATTGGCTACACTGGCTGAGTTTCCCTTTTACCATACCAGTTGGATAGACCTAGATTTCCTTTCTATCCCCTTGCTGATTCTTTACACCTTTATACACAGGTGTACTCATGTGTAAAGTATATTATATTTTTCTTGCATAGTCTAATGTTTTGGGGTTATCACAAATGAGATCTGGGTAACTCCTGATAGGCATGTTGGGATAGGGGCTAGCCTCAAGCCAGTAAAAGCTCTCGAGCTTTAGTATACAGCTGAGTCGGAGCCGAGGATCAGCTCTGAACCCAACCGCAAACAGGAAGGCGAGGTCAAGGACAACAAACATGGAACGTTATGGTGAGTCCATAACTTCTTTTTTACTTCATTGAAGATTTTAATCTGTTATATGGAAGCAAATAAAAATGCTTTTGTCAAAAAAATATTTAAATATAGATCTCATTTTATTTTAGTAAGCTGTGAGACTTGCAATTATGGGTCACTGCTGTTAGACAGACATGAATTACATCCTGTACTTAAGTACAGCAACAAAGGAAGAGTTGCTACAGTTCTAAAGTAATGTCATTAGGAAGAGGCATTACACTGAAGTCCTAACTGCGTCTTCCCATTGCAGCTCATACAGATGTCCACAGCTCTGTTTAAAATGTTAAGTAAGGATCATGAACTCTATATTATTTAATATGTTTTCAGGAAGTCAGCACACTGAGACAGTGGGAGCATTCTAATATTTAATACTGAGATATATGGTCAGTTTATTGACCCAAGTACAGATTGGTTAACCATGGAGTAAAGGGAATGAATGCTGTATTTTTTTTTTAGAAGTTAGGTTTAATAGGTCTGCTCTGACAGTTTGCCGCGATTCTGTTTCTGTCAATTAGATGAAAATAGGTAAAAGTGTGTAAAGAGTCTCTGTGTATAGCAGCACCACATTGAACAAATTCAACATCCACAGGTATTAAGTGTGTGTTGGGGAGAAGACACTTGGTAGGACATTGCTAAAAACAATCCCACATCTCACTTTTTGATGGACTGGGGAGTCACTCATGTTTGTCATCTGTAGAGGGATGTCCATCAGAATTCTGGACAGTGACTGGAGAGACAAAATGTTTCTTTAGAAATAATTTACACTAACTACATTTCATAAATTTGGCATAAGAAGATACATAAGCAGCCAGGCTTTCCCCATATTACTAAGGTTCATTTAGTGGAGTCAAATGCTAAGAGCTGGTTGGGGGAAGGGAGTAAGTGAGTGAGTGATCATTGTCAGCTTGTCCACATCATAGTTAGAGTACTGGTGAGGATGAACATTTCTGTGATTGTAAGTTTGAGTCTGAGGAGGTTTCCTTAACAAAATGTTTTATGCTGACCTAAAGATGCTGCAAGAACTCAACTTTTGGGAGAATTCCTGTTTAGTAACTTCCACATCTCTAAAATCTTAGAATGTATGCATGACTACTGTTTGTATATAAATGTAAATAGGAATTAACTACTATGTGTGAAACTTAGTATCTGATGATGATCTTTGTGTTTCACTGTTGCAGTCATCACACTTGGGTTATCTGCCTGCAGGTAGCCCTCAGTCGGCCCGAATACCAGAGTCTTGGGATTTCTGCGTCGGATGTTGTCGCTTATTCCATGATGTCAGGTCGTCAGGGGTATAAAACGGACAGCCGAAGCCATTACATCAGTCTTTCTTGCTGAGAAGGAGTCCGAAGCAGAAGCAGTTCGCAAGTGCCGGTCAGCCGCTACCTGAAATTTTCGTTTTTCGAGTTTCAAACCTGAAGTCTTCTAAAGCTAAGTACCCCGTTGGGGATTCTTTTTTCTTGCTCTAACCGATGTCAGAAAAAGTTAACAATTGTCTTGCCTGTGGAAAGCAAATACCTCACAGAGGTTTTCATTCTTACTGCGTCACCTGTTTATGCCCAGACCATGACGTCCTTCGTTGTCGGTTTTGTGCTTTAACACCCGAACCATTCGTCGTCGGGCTATTTTTGTTGCTAAATTCTTTCCCTGTCATTGTCCGTATTCCAAAATGTCTTTGATAAGCCATCCGACCTCCGATCTTCCGAAAAAGCGTAAAGATAAAGACAGACAGCATAGGTCCAAAACTGCCAATGACGCTTCCGTTAAGCTAGTCGCCAGTCTGCCGGTACTCAATGAGTTGTCTTTGCAACCCCTGATGCCCACTTCTGCAGATTCGCAGGGCTCTGCTGAGACCCATTTGGAGTCCGGTATGCCACAAGATGCTTCTACGACTATGGAACCTGTGGAAGTCTCTACCTTGGATGGGTCCGGAGCCGCTGTGCAGGCACTGGCTTCTGAGGGTGTATTCCGACCGACCAATATTCGCATTAAACCGACAACTTCATTTTTAGCTAAAACTACCGAGTTTCTCAGGCCCAGAGTATGCACTATGCCTAGAAAACCGACGACCAAAGCGCATGCTCAAGCTGCCATGCCACAAAAACAAATGCTTAGAATGGCTGAAGACCTTATTACCCTAATTAGGGGAAGCCAGCCTTCCCATGCAAAGCAACAAAGAACTGAGTTTCTTTCTGATTCTACAGGCCAGGAGTCCGATGACTCTGACCCTTCTGATTACCAGGACATACCCTTGTCAACCTTTGAGTATTCAGATGCAGAGGAATCTATTCACTCTGCCTTCTCTCCAGAGGATTTTTCTTTTGGTGAAAACTTCCATACTTTAAGAGAGCATTTCCGCAGGCTATGCCAGGACTATCCTCAGTCCAAAAAGAGAGTCAGAGAATTTTTAGAGTTGCCTCAGCACAGGCCTCTAGCTATACCCTCTGTCCTGGATGTTGTAGGTGATGTCTTTGTGGAATCCAGTCTTACTCCAGATACTTTACCACTGGCCCCTAGAAAACCTGACAGGTACTACAGAGTACCTGATTCTCACAAATTTCTCTTTTAGAATCCTACTGCAGATCCAGCGACCATTTCCCAGGGACATAAAGGGATTAAGGCTACTACAGCCAAAAACCCTACTCCTTCAGACATGGATTCCAGAGCTTTAGACAGATGGGGTAAGAAGGTATATACCTCTGCAACTGTTCCATCAGGACATTGAATTGCCAGTTTCGCATGTTGAAGTATCAGCAACATATTATGGAACAAATTAAACAAAAAATGGTGTTATCTCCAGATTGTGCAGAAAATAAAGATTTACAAGAGTTAATGAATTCTGCAAACCAAGTTAGTAAGCATACTTTGCAGTGTGGCTTTGATGCCGTTGAAGCATCTTGCAGGGCTGCAGTCACTGGGTCTCTGCTGAGAAGGCATGCTTGGCTGACGGAACAAACCTTGACAGATCATGTCAAATCAAAATTAATAGACACTCCTTTAAATCAGGACCATTTGTTTGGCACCAAAGCAGAAGAGGTTCTTAAAAAGATGTAAGAAAAAGCTAAATATATGAAAACTGTTAAAGAATTCTTACAAGTGCAGCCACCTAGATTCAGTAGGCATTGGCCTTCTAAAAATTGGTCCTTTCCAACCCCTTCCAGGCCTTCTCAGACCAAACCCAGGGGAACCAGACTACCAAGACTACAGTCTCAGGGTATGCAGAGATCTAAGCAATGGAGTGCTCCCACCTTAAAAACAGAGTGGCAAGCCACCCCCTTATGGGAAAAGTTCACAATGACTTTTCAATTATCCTTCCCAGCCCTGCCCAACTACTTGCGCCCCTAGGAGGAAAACCTGTCCTTCATGCCAAAAACTGGATGTCCATTACTCAGGACCGATGGGTTGTAAACATTGTATCCCAGGGGTACAGATTCTACTTCCATTCCCTGCCAACCCCAAGTGGGTTTCCAGACCTTCCTCCAAACCAGTGGGCAGAGGCTCAAAAGCAAGTACTTTCCCTGTTCAATATCAGAGCCATTCAACCTGTTCCAGTAGAACAAAGGGGACAGGGTTTCTACTCCAGACTGTTCCTGGTGCCCAGAAAAGAGGGCTCTTGGCGCCCAGTCCTGGATCTATCAATTCTCAACACTTTTCTGGTGGTCCCAAAATTCAAAATGCTTACCCTGCAACAGCTTATCCCTATGCTGGCCAAGGATGCCTGGTTAGTCACCCTAGACTTAAAAGAAGCTTATCTGCATATCCCCATAAGGGAGTCTTGCGGGAAATATCTACGCTTCATGGCAGGCTGTATGCACTATCAGTTCTCTGCACTTCCCTTTGGCTTATCTACTGCACCCAGAGTATTCAACAAGTGCCTAGCTCCAGCCATTGCATATTGCAGGCAGAGAAATATCCAAATTTTCCCATACTTGGACAATTGCCTGTTTCAGGCGAACAGTCAGGAATTGCTACTTCAGCACCTGGCATTTGTAAAAAGACTCCTATCTTCATTGGGGTACACCATCAACGAAAATAAATCACAAATGGTGCCCAGTCAGAAAATTGTATTCCTGGGAGCAAGCTTGAACACAACTTCCCAGATGGCATTTCTCACTCCAGAAAAACAGGTCTATTTGAACAACTACTTCAAACAAATGGCCACCAAAACCCAGCTATCTGCAAGGAAAGTACTGCAAGCCCTAAGATTCACGGCCTCATGCATTCTGCTAATTCCATATGCAAGACTGCATATGAGGAAGCTTCAATGGTACTTAAAAAGTCTTTGGTGCCAACATTCTCAGGACCTGGAAACAGTCTTTTCCTATCATACTTTGTCTAAGGGCAGAGTTCCTTTGGTGGGCAGAAGCATGCAACCACAACAAGGGACTGCCTTTCACTAAACCCCTTGCTGCCCAAATCCTGACTACAAACTCATCAGACTATGCATGGGGGGCTCACATGTCAGGCAAATGCATTCAGGGCAAGTGGAGCCCAGGACAAATTCTCCTGCACATCAGTCAAAAAGAGATGTTAGCTGTACATTATGCTCTGGCAGCCTTCAAATGCCTAATACATCCAGGACAGCTGCTGATAAAAACACAATACCACAGTTATGTGGTACATAAGCAGGGGGGAAGCCATTCTTACCCACTCTGCAGGTTAGCCATGGCCCTGTGGAACACAGCCTTGAGCAACCAAGTGCATCTACAAGCTCAATTCCTGCCAGGCAAACAGAATTCACTGGCAGACGACTTAAGCAGAAATCTCCTGGACCCACACAAGTGGAAATTGGAGCCCAACACCTTCAACCTTCTAATCCAGAGGTGGGGAACACCGAAGGTGGACCGCTTTGCCTCCCCTGAGAACCATCAGTTGAGCAAATTTTGCACCAGTAACCCTCACAGCAGGCCCTGGAAGGTGAATGCCTTATCCTTCAAATGGGAAAACCTCTCAATTTATGCCTTTCCCCGTCTGCCCCTCCTCTTAAAGGTACTACTCAAGATCAGACAGGACGGCCCAAGGGCAATTCTTATTGCCCCAGACTGGCCACGCCAGCACTGGTACCCACTCTTACGCAGTCTGACAACAGTGCCACCCTGGCACCTTCATCAGACACCTTCCCTGCTGTCTCAGCAGGAGGGACAGATTTTGTATCCACAGCTGCAAACCCTAAATCTTGCAGCCTGGCTTATCCCCTGAATACTCCACCAGCAACCCTCAGCAAACAGGTGCTGGACGTCATTCTTGAGGCCAGAAAATCTAGTACTAGGAAATTTTATGCTGAAAAGTAGAAAAGATATTGTTCTTGGAATTAGTCTCAAGGAAAGGACACAGCTGTGCCCTCATTACCTCAAATCCTAGATTACCTAGCAGAGCTACTCCACAGAGGCCTGTCCTTCTCCTCCATTAAGATTCATGCCGCTGCCATCTCAGCTCATTATAATACTGAGCCACTAATATTCTCTCACCCTCTCATCAAACAGTTCTCGAGAGGGGCTAACAACTTAAGGCCCTCTAGGAGAGCACACACCCCTGTCTGAGACCTTACTTTGTACTGGAAATGCTCATGCTTCCCCCTTTTGAACCTGCAGCTTCAGCAGAGTTAAAATTCCTTTTCCATGCTGACAGGGTTTCCCTCAGGACTAACCCCGTCCTTTATGCCTAAGGTGGTCTCCAGTGTGGCTCTAAACCAAGCCATCCATTTGCCAACCTTCTTCCCTAATCCTCAGAATAAAGGGGAAAGGATTCTGCACTCCTTGGACATGCACAGACAGCTCAGGTTCTACCTTGACAGGACTAAACCTTTCAAAAAATCTGACCAGCTGCTAGTCAGATCTGCTACAGGGGCAGAGGGCAAGGCCATTTCAAAGCAAACCATTTCCAAATGGATAGCACACTGCATCCATTTTTGCTACAAGCACCATGGAAAACCTACCCCACAGGGCATCAGAACACATTCCACTAGGACTACTTCCACCTCCACAGCATTTCTCAGGGGAGTCCCTACCAGGGACATTCTGGAAGCTGCAATCTGGAGTTCTGTACACACCTTCACCAAGCAATACAACTTACCCATTTTCTTCTAAATCCAGATCTGGATTTGCTACAGCAGTCTTACAAGGTCTGCTAGCCAGCCCTAACTCCCCTTGACTGCCTCCACCCTTCCTCAGCTTTGGGAATCAACCCAAGTGTGATGACTGCAATAGTGAAACACGAAGAACATGGTACAGTTGTGTGCACTTACCATAAATGTAGATGTTAGAGTGTATTCACTGTTGCAGTCCTGGTTTCCCGCCCTCCAGCCCCCTGTTTTTCTCTATCCTTTCTACCTATCTTCTATATGGCCACTTTTTTATGGCAGTGGTATTTACTTTTTACTGGTGGTGTTCCACACCATGTACTAGCTTCCTATTTGGGGGGCTCCTGACATCTGGTGCAAGAAAAACTGATGTAATGGCGTCGGCTGCCTGTTTTATACCCCTGACGACCTGACGTCATGGAAGAAGCGACAGCACCTGACGCAGAAATCCCAAGGCTCTGGTATTCGGGATGACTGAGGGCTACCTGCAGGCAGATAACCCGTGTGTGATGACTGCAACAGTGAATACACTCGAACATCTACATTTATGGTAAGTGTACACAACTGTACTTTGTCAATCTTCATTTTATCCTTGACAGATGGGTTCGGTTCCAACACTGGGACAGACTCAGCGGTTACCACAGCTCGTGCCAGCCAAAAACTCTTGAGCTTCACCTCTACCTAGAGTCCCTGTCTCTCTCAATTACCTCAGATGTCATTTGCCGCTTTCTGAAAATGGTCACATCTAGCTACTACTCTTGAGCGCTAGTGAGGTTAGGTACATTTTTGTCTTTTATCTCACAGTTTCTGTCTCTATTCCTTTTTTATCTTTTTTGTTACACTTTATCATTGATACTTTCCCCCTTTACATTTCTATGTATTTCCTACTATCATTGCTGATAGTTTCCCCTCCCTCACTCGTAGACTTTTTCTCACCCCTGTACATGCTTGTGTATTTCTACGGCTATCATCGCTGATAGTTCCTTTTTCCCTTTTTCCTTCCTTCTTAAAGCATAAAAATATAAGTAAAAATAATAGATCTTCTGCTCTCACTTTCCCTTTCTTTGTGGAGTGATATTTCTTTAGCAAGTAATATTAATAATAGATAATAATAATAATAGATCTTCTGCTCTCACTTTCCCTTTCTTTGTGGAGGGATATTTCTTTAGCAAATTTTTAATAGCTGTTTTTCCTGCTTTGACGTGGCTGAGAAGGGCAAGGGTCCCTCTGGTTTAAAAAAATGCCAGAAGTGTGGCCAAAAAATTCCCTTGTCAGACTTTCATTTGTTATGTATTGTCTTGTCCCTCACCACTTACAAGGAAGACTGCAGCATTTGTCACTCCTTTAGCCACTGGGCTGTAGTGGAAAGGTGTATTAAGCTTATTTTAAAAGGGCTTCTTCCTTCAGCCTTTGGTGAACCCTTATCCACTGGAGGTAAAGCTAAGACAGATGATGTGAAGTTGTTAAATCTTGCCATTTATTCTCACTGATGGGTTCGGAGCCGATCCTCGGCTCCGACACGGCTGATAGCAAAGCTCAAGGTTTGCCAGTAGCTCGAGACCAAGCCCCTTATCCCACAGTGCACTACTGGAATTACCTCAGATCTAGTTTGCCGTGGCAAGAGAGATCTCAGTGATCCAGCTAGCTCGGACCATTTGTGGGAAAAATAACAGCAAGATTTATAAAAAAAACTTTCCTTTTTGTTACTAAGATAGTTGTGTGTTAGTATTAGGTAATTTCTTAATATAATCTATAGTTTAAATAGTTAGTGCCCTGTTGGCTTGGTTTGTGTGGGCCTTTAGCCCTATTTACTCTTATTAGTCTTCTAATAGTTAGTTTTTTTTCTCTGTGGGCCTCTTTAGCCCTATATTTGTAATCTATAATTATATTGTTATAGATAGTGCCCGGTTTGGGCTTAGTTGTTTTGTGGGTCTTTACAAGTGAGTAAGGACTTTACCGTCTTACTTTTTCCAGTTTACTGTTTGTTTTATTAACTATGTCAGATGAAAAGGAGAAATCCCATCCTAAATCGGGATTCAAAAAATGCCCAGATTGTGGGCAGAAAATGTCCGTCACTGACGGACACATTCAATGTGTCTACTGTCTGGGGGCTAAACACCTCCAAGACACTTGCAGCATTTGCCATTCTTTTTCTTCAAGAGTCCTCTTGGAGAGAAGGAGGAAGCTAATAGACAGGGGGATTGCTACAGCAATCTTTTTCTGAGGTGTTGAGTAGCCATGAGGGTACTAGCACGTCCTCCAAATCTTCAAAATCCAGATCTTCAGACAAAGTGACAAAAAAGGCAAAAATTTCAGGAGGAGGGTTATTGGTTCCACAGACCTCGGAACAGAGTGTACCTTTGATTCGGAGCCAGCTCTCAGTATTGGAGCCGGTCTCTGAAGTTCCTTCTTCCCCTCTGCTCCAGTCAGCACCTTCAGTGCATTCAGCTAAGTCCTCAGTCAGCCTTTCAGATTTGGATATGGATCGGCTAGTGCAGAAGCTTTTACAGGCACCAGGACTTGCCAAATTATTGTCGGCCCCAACCAGCTTGTCGGTGCCGAAGACCATGGAACCGGATGTGTCTACTCCTCCTCCAAGCCATACTGGACTCTCGGAGCCGAAGGAAACTGAACCGATGGTTGTTGAACCCTTGGAGCCGATACCCGCACCTGTGTTATCGGCTCCATCTACTCAGATGTCCTCGGTGCCGACCGAGGACTCTAGGAGCCGACGTTCTCCCGTCTGGTCCGGGGAGGATAGTCGAACCAATTTGTCGGTGCCGACTCTTCCTCTCGAGGCTTCAGCTCGGATGAGCTCGGCTCCTACCTCGGGCTCAGAGCCCAGGGTTTCAGCGCGGGAGGATCGGACGGTACTTTCGGGTCCGTCCACTCCTTCTCGTCGGAGCCATGGTGCCTTCGATGCTATGAGGAGAGTTTTGTCTCCAAAGACAACGTCAGCATCAGTTCAGCCTTCCCTCTCCCCTCAAGCTCCTGTGTCTGCTTCTTCATGTACCAGTCCCTCTAAGCGTAGAGACCCCCAGCCTCAAGTAACCCCACAGGGCGTCCCCTGTTCTTCTGAGACCTCCCCAGATCCCCCCACTGAAGAGGTGCCCAGGAAGAGACTGTGTAAGAGGAGGCACTTAGACTCCCCACAGGAGTCTTTGACATCTGACAAGGACTTAGATGAGTCAGAAGGGTCCCCTCGATCCCCCTCTGAGGATATCTCCTTTGCAGAGATACTAGAGATCCTTAGTCAGAGGGGCGATTGGCAGTCCAAGACCCCTACTGAGGATGAGTCCATGCTCTTGAAGGCTTTTGGATCTCAACCTTCCACTTCTTGGGTGTCTCCGCGTTATGACGAGCTCATGGAACTGATTTCTCGTAAGGCGTGGGAGTCACCGGAGGCCATGGAACCTGTTCCTCGTAAGCCCAATAAATTCATGTCTGCCCCAGTGGACAAGCCATTTTTGACAAAGGGAGTGCCTGTTGATGCCATGGTGGTAGCTGCAGCCACCAAAAAGGAAGTATCTGGGACATCCACCTCTATCCATCCCCCTCACAGAGATTCTAGGGTCATGGATAGATTTGGGAAGCGTATGTTTAGTTCAGCGACTTTTTATCTGCGAACACTGAACTACTTAACCCACTTTACAAGACTACAAAGAGATCTCCTGAAAGAGCTAGGAGATACTCTCCAGGGTACAGTAGCTTCAGGGGTGGCCGACAAAGTCAACGCCCAGCTCGCTACCCTAAACTCAGTAGTAAACTCATCCATGCGTCTCATATCCTATGCAGCTGATGGTTCGATTAGAGCCGCTAGTTTGGGCATTGCTCTTCGAAGACAAGCCTGGCTCCATCTCTGTTCCTTTGCGGAACCCTTTAAGTCTTCCTTTATTAATACCCCATTCAATAGCTCATCACTGTTTGGGCCCAAAGTAAAGGAAACTTTAACCAGGTGTGAGCAGGAAGGCAAGACCTTATCTGCCGTTGGAGTCTGTTTTTCTACCCCTACTCGGCCCTACCCCGAGGGCCCTAGGGGAGGGAAAATGTGGTTACGAAAAGCACAGGGAGCCTTTCAGGACACACGTGGAGAAACCCCCTCTAGAGGCAGAGGAGGGGGTTATAACAGAAGATGCCACCCCTGCAGCAGAGGGGGTCTGCAGCAACAGGGTGACAGGGGTCAGTTCTCTGGTCAACCCTACCAGCGCCCCTGAAAGGGGGCCCGACTGTTCGGCTCTGGAGGCAGTCGGGGGTCGCCTGTCTTTGTACCCAGAAGTCTGGCTAAACATAACATCAGATACTTGGGTACAAAGCATCATTTCCAGCGGATATTTCATACCGTTCTCTTCCCCTCCCAAGAGAATCCCAGATGTTCCACCCAATCTCAGGAAACAAGCAATCGTAGAGGTCCACAGATTGCTAGAAAAAGAGTCATCCAACCAGTCCCAGCAGACCAAGTTGGATTCGGAACTTACTCAAGATTCTTTTTAGTACCAAAGAAAACAGGGGACTGGAGACCTATCTTGGACCTCAGCAGACTCAACCAGTTCGTAAAGAAAGAGAAGTTTCGAATGGTCACGCTTCAGTCCATTCTTCCCTTCCTAGGGAAAGGCAATTGGATGTGCTCCATAGATCTCAAGGACGCGTACTGTCACATAAAGATGAACAGATGCTCCAGAGATCATCTGCATTTCTGGCTGGGAGCCAGTCATTACCAGTTTCGAGCCCTGCCCTTTGGTCTCATTACAGCCCGCAGAGTGTTCACCAAATGCATGGCAGTGGTCACGGCTCACCTGAGACGTCTAGGATTCCAGGTGTTTCCGTACCTAGATGATTGGCTCCTCACCACTACCACCAGGCATCAATTGACTCAGGCAACACAATACACTCTGACACTCTGCCATCAATTAGGCATTCCAACCAACTTCGAAAAGTCTGCCTTATCGCCATCGCAGCATACTGTTTTTATAGGAACAGAGTTAGATACCTCAACTACCACTCTACGTCTCCCTGTCGAAAGAGTCTCACTTCTCCGCCAAAACGTCAGCTCACTGGTGTCAAAGAACAAAGCTACAGCAGCAGAGGTATTGAAGGTGCTATGTTTGATGGTGGCAGCAATCCTGTCTATACCACTCGCAAGGATGCATATGCGAATTTTTCAACGGCTCCTCTTTGCTCACTGGTCGTACCAGAAACTACAGATGCACCACATGATTCTCATCACAGATTCTTGCAAGAGAGACCTTCAGTGGTGGTTGACGTCTATTCATGTCACAATCTGAAGACCCTTTGTCCCCCCCCCCAGTAGCCACTGTGACCACAAATGCTTCCCTGATAGGGTGGGGAGGCATTTTCAGAGAAAGACTGTCCAAGGCACATGGACAGATCAAGAATCACATCTGCACATCAATGTTCTAGAGTTGAGAGCGGTACTTCTGGCATTGCAGTACTTTCAGGACTCTCTCCCTCTAGGAACTATTGCAATTCAGACGGACAACATGTCAGTAGTCTGGTACTTGAACAAGCAAGGCGGAACCAAGTCTTACCCCCTTTGTCGAGAAGCCCTCAGGGTCTGGCAATGGGCTGTGTCGTCCCAGCATTTTTTGTTAGCAATGCACATCCCGGGGAAATCCAACGTGATAGCGGACAAGCTAAGCAGGGCGATATTGCTCCCTCATGAGTGGTCTCTTAAACAACAGGTTGCAGAGTTGATTTTCCACAAATGGGGCCAGCCTTGCTGTGACCTCTTTGCCAGCCACATCAATTCAAAATGCAGAAGCTACTATGCCCTAATACCACCTCCCGGTCATCCCCTGAGAGATGCAGTTTTACACGATTGGCCCCCGGGTCTCCTTTATGCATTTCCACCCTTCCCATTGATACCCAGATTTTTACAGAAAACAAAATCGCTGGGAAGGACTGTTATAATCATAGCCCCCTGGCCTTGACAGATTTGGTTTCAGTTTCTCCACCATCATCTGTTGGAAGATCCATGGATCCTGGACCCAGTTCCGGACCTTCTGACGCACCCGTCAGGGGACCTTCATCCTTCACTGCAGTCCCTGAAACTGACTGCTTGGCTAATCCACTTCCCCTAATTGCCAGACTTCATTCAATTTCAGAAGATACAAGACAAATTATCTTGTCTTCTCACAAGCCATCTACCAGGAAATTATATGGCAGTAAATGGAAAAGGTTCTCAATTTGGGCCAACACGCAGAACATTGACCCTTTCCGAGCTCCGCTATCATCTATTTTAGAATTCTTGACAAAATGTTTAGGGAAGGGGCAGCAGCTGCTACAGTTCGAGTCCAGTTAGCTGCCATCTCAAATTTTCACCTTGGGTTTGGTGGCTCAAATGTTATGGGCCATAAATTATCTAAGACTTTTTTTAAAGGCGTTCTTCATATGAGACCTCCTATCAAAATTCCCTATTCTCCCTGGAATTTGAACTTTATGCTGTCTTAAATTATTCTTCCCCCTTTTGAACCAGCATCTTCTTGTGATCTCAAATTTCTATCCTGGAAAACTATATTTCTTGTGGCCATTACTTCTGCCTGCAGAGTGTCAGAACTTCAAGCATTATCTATCAGACCACCCTACATGATTTTCCATGCTGACAGAGTATCTCTCAGAACAAATCCCTCATTTTTACCTAAAGTCTGTTCTGAGTCAAATATCAATCAGGTCATTGAGCTGCCAGTCTTTTTTCCCAACCACTCTAGCAAATTGGAATACATGCTGCACAAACTTGATGTACACAGACAGCTCAGATTTTATCTTGACAGAACTAAGGATATTAGAAAATCAGACCAACTTTTTGTATCTTTCTCAGAAGCCAGGAAAGGCAATCCAGTGGCTAAAACAACCTTATCTAAATGGTTATTCGATTGTATATTCTTTGTTTATGAAAATGCGAGCATGCCATTAACACACAAACCTAAGTCTCATTCTACCAGAGCCATCTCTACGTCTTCTGCTTTTCAAGCTAAATTGCCCCTTGACAATATCTACGCTGCAGCCACTTGGTCTACCTCATACCTTTATCACGCATTACAAAGTAGATAAGGTTTCAAGGGACAGGTCTTCCTTTGGTTCCACGGTACTGAAGAACATACTCCCATGAGCCACGCAGGATTGAGGATGCTAAGGACGCTACCCATCAATGAGAATAAACGGCGAGATTTAACAACTTCATATAAAGAAGTTATGTACTTACCATAACGTTCCATGTGAGTTGTCTGTCTCGCCTTTATTCTCATGTCCCTCCCTCCATCCTCCTCCTGGCTGACTGTTGACTTAGAGGCTAGTACCATCCCAGTTATTCAATATTTCTTCTTTATATATATATAGATATATATATATATATATATATATATATATATATATATATATATGGGTTCATGTCATTTGATCGACAGTTCATTTGATCGACAGTTCATTTGATCGACAAGCATTTTAGGTGGGGGGCTGTGCCCCCCACACCCCCCCTAACTAGATATATCAACTCCAGGGTCGATCAAATGAACTGTTGACCAAATGAACTGTTGATCAAATAAACTGTCGATCAAATGACATGAACATATATATATATATATATATATATATATATATATATATATATATATATATATCTATATACTGTCACTCGCAGCAAACAAGATCTGAGGTAATTCCAGCAGTGCATCACGGGATAAGGGGCTTGGTCTCGAGCTACTGGCAAACCTTGAGCTTTGCTATCGACCGTGTCAGAACCGAGGATTGGCTCCGAACCCATCAGTGAGAATAAAGGCGAGATAAACAACTCACATGGAATGTTATGGTAAGTGCATAACTTCTTTTTTCATCTCCTTCTTCCTCGTCCTGTATAGATAAATCTAAGAAAAGAAGTCTCTCAGTTTTGACCTCTCAGTTGGTTCTGAAAGCCAAAAAATTGAAGACCTTGGTTCTGAAAGTTCCTATGGAACCGAAGGCCTCTGCTGTTGACAGTCTGATGCCAACATGCATTCCGGCACCAATTGCAATTTCAAGCCCTTTGACATCAAAGGCCTCTGTGCAAGAAGTGACTACTGCTTCACCTGCTAAAACCACTTTGCCTAGAACTACCTACTCTCCTTCAGTTGATCCCTTTGCTGGGGAGTTCCCAGAAGTATTCTTTCAGAGCCCTGTGTCCCCTTCTGCATCATCCATCTGCTCCACCAAAAGTCTTTCAGAACTCGACATGGAGAAGCTAGTGAATAAAAATGTTATGGGCTAGAGGGCTTTCAGGCCTCTCTTTGGTACTGACCCCTTTGGGTATTGGTACTGAAACTTCCTTTACACCATTAACTACTACTCCTCTATCCTACTCGGAGGTCTTAGAGTCCTCTGTTTCAGACCTTCCAGCACCGACTGTATCAGCTGCTGAGTTGTTCACTTCTTTAGAGCCAGTAGTTACCCTGAGCTCTTCTGTTGTTTCTGAACCAAAGACTTCCCTGAGCTGCGGCTAGCCTGCTGGTTCCGGGGGACAGGTCTTGACTTCAGGTTTTTCTGAGCCATCCCTGCTTCTCAGGGCTTTGGCTCAAGTTAGTTCGGATCCATCTTCGGTCTCTAGGGTCGGTTCTTCAGAGCGGGGAGTAACCCTGGTTCTGAGGCAGTCTTTCTCAGTTCCTTGCTCACTTCCCTCTTCATAGGGGCCGGCTTTCGAGGCTATGCAGAGGACCCTTTCTCTTGTAGAAACTCAGTCGGTGCCTTTACCTATTGGAACAAGTACCTCCCCTCTAGTTGAGTTGTTCCTCCTGCCTCTCCACTGGGGCAAGGGGCGTTGAAGCTTCAGGGATCACAGGCACAGGTACTGTCGTCTTCTCATACCTCCCTAGATTATCCTCCTGAGGAGATCCCTCAGAAAAAGAAGTGCAAGAGGAGGCACTTGGATTTCCCCCAGGAATCGGTCACAGAAGACACAGATTTTGGTGAGGAGGAAAGGGTCCCCACGGTCACCCTCTGAAGCTGTCTCATTTGCAGACATCTTGGAAATTTTAAAACAGAGGGGTGGCTGGACGTTCCAAACACCCTTCCTCTGAGGAATCTGTTTACCTGCAGGCTTTCGGCACCCGCCCAGCTACCTCTTGGGTGACACCACCCTCTGATGAACTCATTCAGTTGATTTCTCAGCAGGCATGGAATGCTCCAGATACCGAGTACATCCCCAAAGGAACGGATGATATATGATGTCCTTCAAGGATGCATCTGCAGTCCTTACAAATGGGTTGTCCTGTCGTCAGGCAGCCCTTCGGTCGGCCGGATTCCAAAGTCTGGGTCTGGCCTCGGCTGATGTCGCACTTCACCCGACATCATAGCTGCAGTTCTTCGGGTATAAAGGTATCAGCCGACGCCATCTTCCTCAGTCTTTCTTGCCGCGTGGCGCCCGAAGCAGAAGCTGTTCGTAAGTGCCGGTCGGTCAGAACCAGAGATTACTACTACCGGAGACTTCTAAAAAGCTAAGTACCCCGTTGGGGACTCTTTCTTGCCTCAGCCGATGTCAGAAAAAGTGAATAACTGTTTAACTTGTGGGAAACAAATACCTCATAAAGATTTCCACTCTTACTGCTTACCTTGTCTAGGCCCAGACCATGACGTAGCAGCTTGTCTAGCCTGTGCCTCTTTCAACCGGCGGACGCTTAGATGTCGGTCGGAATTTGCTGAGGAGTTTTTCGGCTCAGATTTTGCTTACATTATGCCGTCGGATACTCCGACTACGCAAATATCTAAAAAACGCAAGGAAAAGGACCGACACTCGCGGTCCGCGGTTTCGGGCAAAACCGCGGTAAAGCCAACCGCGAGTGTCTCGGTTTCGGCTGAAACCGAGTCCACGGTTCTTCCTTTGGCCGAAAGCGTACCTCCTACCGAGGCCTCATCAAGCATGGTGGAATCTGCTTCTGAAATCCCACCCGCTCTTGCAGGTTCTCAGGATTTATCTGATACTATCCCTTTGGATATTTCTACCCCTGCACGTGGAGCTGCTAGGCCACCTGCATCCATGTCGATTAAGGCCTTTGCCAGGGCTAAAGCAGCAAAATCTACCAAAACTGTACCTGCTAAGACCCCCTCTCACAGGCCTAGCTCTAGTTCACAAATGCTTAGTCTTGCATAGGATCTCATTTCTTTGATCCGGGGATCACAACCTCACCCAGACAGGGCCTTTCACCCACCTCCAGAGAAGAGGCCTAGAGCAGAGCCCCCTGAGCCAGTTTCTTCAGATGACTCCTCTGATGAATCAGATAATTCAAACCCTCCAGAGGGCCCTTTTTCTCCTTATGAGGACTCTGATGCAGAAGAGTCCATTCCTTCTGCCTCTCCGCCTGAGGAATTTTCTTTTGGGGAAACCTTGCATGCTATGAGGGAACAATTTCAATGGCAGGGCCAGGATTTTACAGACTCTAGGAAAAGGCTAAGAACCTTTCTGCATTTGCCACAGCATAGGCCTTTAGCCATTCCTCCAGTACTTACTGTTGTGGATGATGCATTTAATGATGCTTGTACTGCTCCTGATTCTCTTCCTCCGGCCCCTGCTAAGCCCGATAGGTACTACAGGGTTCCGGACACACATTATCATTTGTATAAGGCTCCTCTTGCAGATCCCGAAACTATCTCCCAGGGACCCAAGGCTGTAGCAGCTACCTCTGCCAAAACCCTCCCTCTGAAAGGGAATCTAGGACCTTAGAGAGATGGGGTAAAAAAGTTTACACTTCTGCTACTCTTTCAGCTAGAGCCTTGAACTGTCAATTCCACATGATTCAGTATCAGGAATTTATGTTAGACCAGTTAACTAAAAATCTGTCCTCGGATGAACCATTAGACAAAAAATCTGTTCAGGAAATGGTACCTAACATTCAGCAGGTCAGTAATCATTCCTTAAAATGCGGCTATGATGCACTGGAGGCTTCCTTTAGATCAGCCATGACTGGTACAGTGATCAGAAGACATGCATGGTTAAAAGAGCAGTCCTTACCAGACCATGTCAAATCAAAGCTCCTAGATGCTCCCATGGATAAGCTCAATTTGTTTGGCTCCCCTGCACAACAGGTGCTCAAGAAGGTGGAAGAGAAAGCAAAATCTGTCCAGACAGTCAAGGATTTCTTGCAGGTCCAGCCTCCAAGGTTTAGCAGGAACTGGCCTTCCAAGAATTGGTCCTTTCCAGACACCTACAGAGCTCAGAGAGGCAGGAATAGGCGCTCAAGAGGCAGGGGTCAATCCAGAGGTGCCTACAGAGGACGTCAGTGGCAGGCTAACAACCAGCGAGGTACAGCCACAGATCCAGCCACCACCACTTCCACAGGACAATCACAGTGACTTGGCTCTGGCACCGCCTACCAGGGAACAACTAGAAGCACCCTTAGGCGGAAAGCTAGCCTTATTTTCAGTAAACTGGCATTACATCACAGGAGACAAATGGATTTTACAGACAATAGACCAAGGTTACAGGTTTCACTTCCATACTCTACCAAGGAAGAGAGGAATGCCAAACCTACCTCCAAATCAGAAGACACAAGCTCTAGAACAAATAACTCACTTACTAAGGATGAGAGCTGTAGAAAGGGTACCATCTATGGAACAAGGACAAGGATTTTACTCCAGACTCTTCCTGGTACCAAGAAAAGAAAACCAATGGAGACCTATTCTCGACCTGTTCGCTTTAAACACGTATCTCATTGTACCAAAATTCAAAATGCTGACCCTACAGCAACTTCTTCCCATGCTGGGCAAGGAGTCTTGGCTGGTAACTCTAGATCTCAAGGAGGCATACCTGCACGTCCCCATACAACCAAATTGCAGAAGATACCTCAGATTTCTTGCAGGATCAGAGCATTATCAATTCTCAGCATTGCCCTTTGGCTTATCTACTGCGCCCAGAGTATTCACGAAATGCCTGGCATCAGTAATCGCTCATTGCAGGCTACAGGGAATTCAGATTTACCCTTACCTGGACGACTGCCTGTTACAAGCGGACAACAAACACAAATTAACAAAAGACTTGGAAAGGGTCATTCATCTACTGCAAGCCCTGGGATACACAGTCAATATAAAAAAGTCAAGGCTGATACCATCCCAAAGGATAACCTTTTTGGGTGCAGAGCTGGACACATCAAAGCAGATGGCATTCCTAACAGTAGAAAAACAGGAGCAACTCCCTCTCTACTTCATGGCATTAACAAAGCAGAACCAGCTAACAGCAAGAAAAGTCCTGCAAGCCCTGGGATACATGGCATCCTGCATAATATTGATTCCACATGCCAGACTACACATGAGAAAGCTACAGTGGTACCTGAGGAATTTATGGTCTCAGCACAAGCACAGCCTAGAAACCCAAATTCCAATAATTCCATGCCTGAAGCAAGAATTCCAATGGTGGGCTCAGGCCTGTCAATCAAATAAAGGGCTGCCCTTCCACAGCACTCAACCAAGCCAGACCATCACAACGGACGCCTCAGACCTCGGTTGGGGGGCGCACATGCTGGACAAGTGCATACAAGGCTTATGGACTCAAGACCAGCTGCACCTACACATAAATCAAAAGGAAATGCTGGCAGTAAAACTGGCAATCCAGACATTCAGACCATTCCTTCAACAGGGTCAACTGTTGATAAGGACGGACAACACCACAGTCATGTGGTACATCAACAAACAGGGAGGCACACATTCATACCCTCTATGCCGGATGGCAATGGACCTATGGAACGTGGCCCTGAGCTTCAACATTCAATTACAAGCAATTTTTGTGCCAGGAAAAGAAAATATTCTAGCATACATCCTAAGCAGAACTACCACGGATGCCCACGAATGGATGCTGCATCCGGACATCTTCAAAACCATTACAGCAAAATGGGGAACACCAGAAATAGACTTATTTGCATCCCCACACAATCACCAACTGAAAAATTCTGCACGAGGACGTACCACCCACTTGCTTGGAAAGTGGACTCCCTATCTTTCAGTTGGAAAAACCTGACAGCATATGCGTTCCCACCTCTTCCTTTGATGCACAAGGTGCTACTGAAGATCAAAGAAGACCGTCCAAGGATCATCCTGATAGCTCCAGACTGGCCAAGGCAACATTGGTACCCACTACTGAGGAGTATGTCTCGGGAACAAATATGGCCTCTACCCTTAGTTCCCTTGCTGCTAACACAGAACAACTTCAAAACCCTGCATCCAAACCTGAAAACACTGCAGCTGACTGCCTGGAACATTGCTTAAGAACAAATAACCCAGAATTATCTCAAAGGATTAAAGACATTATCTTGGAGGCTCGCAGACCCTCAACAAGAAAAAATTATTCAGCAAAATGGAAAAGATATCTCATTTGGAGTACTGCAAAAGGAGAAAATGTGTCACTGGTAAACATAGCTAACATCCTGGAATACTTGGCAGAGCTCTTCCACAATGGCCTGTCCTATTCTTCCATTAAGATTCATGCATCAGCTATTTCAGCAGAATACAACTTGGATCCTCCAGTCTTCTCACATCCTCTGCTCAGGCAGTTTCTGAGAGGAATTAAAAATGTAAAACCACCAAGAAAGCCACCATTGCCAGCATGGGACTTGAACTTTGTGCTAGAAAAGTTGACACTACCTCCTTTCGAGATAGCAGCAACAGCAGAATTACAGTACTTATCATGGAAAACTGCTTTCCTGCTTGCAATCACTTCAGCACGAAGGGTTTCTGAACTACAGGCATTAATGGCAGTACAGCCCTTCCTGATTTTCCATCAAGATAGAGTGTCCATGAGAACTAATCCTACTTTTATGCCAAAGGTGGTCTCCAGGGTATCTTTGAACCAAGCTATCCACCTGCCTACATTCTTCCCCAACCCACAGAACAGGGGAGAAAGACTGCTGCATACCTTGGATGTACATAGACTATTACGCTACTACCTGGACAGGACCAAGAATAATAGAAAAACTGACCAGCTACTGGTAGCATATGCAACAGGAATGGAAGGAAAAGCAATTTCAAAACAGACAATCTCTAAGTGGATAGGAAATTGCATAAGATTTTGTTACTCTTACCATGGAAAGAAAACTCCAGAAGACATCAGACCTCACTCTACAAGGGCTACAGCCACTACCACAGCCTTTTTACGAGGAGTGGCTACCAAAGACATTTTAGAGGCTGCTACTTGGAGCTCCGTGCATACATTTGCCAAGCATTATAATTTACCCTTATACTCCAGATCCCGAGCAGGTTTTGCCACTGCTGTTTTGCAAGGCATCTTAACTACACCATAATCTTATTATTCCTCCTCCCCCAGTTTGGCTATGGTATTCTACCCATTTGTAAGGACTGCAGATGCATCCTTGAAGGACATAGTACAGTTTTGTACCTACCATAAATGTAGATGTCCGATAGGCATGCATCTGCAGTCAGGATTACCCACCCTCCTTCCCCTCTGAGGTACTCCTAGGGTATTTACCCCTCTTTTAGCTAGCTGGGGAAATCTATTATGGTGTATTTGTTTGTATATATGTATATACATGTTTATTTTTATTTTGCTCTCTCTTATTTGGAAACTTTTGCAATTATCCAAATTTGCCTTCCTAGAGGGCACCTGGCATCTGGGGCAAGAAACACTGAGGAAGATGGCGTCGGCTGATACCTTTATACCCGAAGAACTGCAGCTATGACGTCGGGTGAAGTGCGACATCAGCCGAGGCCAGACCCAGACTTTGGAATCCGGCCGACCGAAGGGCTGCCTGACGACAGGACAACCCATTTGTAAGGACTGCAGATGCATGCCTATCAGACATCTACATTTATGGTAGGTACAAAACTGTACTTTCTGCTCCCTAAGATAAACAGTTTTGAGCTAAGGAGTTGGCTGGAGATGCTGTAGTCATAGTGGCAGCCACAAAAAGGAACTTGCTGAAGAGCGTTCCTCTCTCCATATCCCCAGTAGGAAGTCTTGGGCCATGGAAGGATTTGGGAAGCAGGTCTACTCTTCATCGACCTTCACCATAAGGTCCTTGAATTTTTTGGCATGTTTCACCAGACTCCAATGGGATCTGATTAAAGAGTTGTCAGGCATCCTGGCAGGAGTTGTAGCCGAGGGAGTCTAAGAGAAAACGGCTTCCCAGTTTGCCACCCTGGAGTCTGTGTCCAATTTGTCCTTGAGGCTGACCGCGCTCATACAGCCAAAGTGACATCTAGAGCAGTTGGTGCAGGTGTAGCCATAAGGAGACATGCCTAGATGCACCTACTGTATGTGACTTTGCAGAACCATTCAATATTTCTTTCATCAGTACTCCTTTTGATGGAACATCCTTGTTTGGCAATTAAAATATAGTTTGTCCAGGTGTGAGAAGGATGATAAGACCCTTTCTGCTGTGGGCGTACGTTTCTCCTCCCCAAAGGTCTTTCTCTAGGAACCAGAGGAGCGGTGAAGAATGTGGTTCAAGAAATCCCAAGGGCCTTTCCAAGACACACATGGAGGGAGTTCCACAGGGGTAAAGGGGAGAACCAAAATGGAAGATGCAGAGGTGTTCCCCAAACCATGGTTTTAGGGATTCTTTTCCAGGAAGCCCTTTCAGCATTCCTGAAGGGAACAATATTGTTTTCCTCTGGAGGCAGTTGGGGGATGCTTATCTTTGCACCTAAATGTGTGGCTAAACTTGACAAAAGATTCCTGGGTGCAACGGATCATATCCAGAGGTTATATCATTCCCTTTTCTCATCTTCCCCATGTTCACAAGAAAATCTTGGATGTCTCACCCAATCAGGGAGATTCAGCAGTGTAAGAAATCCAGAAACTGCTGGACAAACGAGTCATCCAACAAGTCCCACTAGACCAAGAAGGATCTGGAACCTACTCAAGATTCTTTTTAGTGCCAAAAAAGACAGGGAACTGGAGACCAGTTTTGGATCTCAGTGTACTGAACAAGTCTGTTCGACAAACAAAGTTCCAGTTGGTCACTGCACAGTCTGTTGTCCCCTTTCTGAAGAAAGATGACTGGATGTGCTCAGTAGACCTTCAGGATGCATATCACCATATAGTAATGGACAAACGCTCCAGAAGGTTCCTCCACTTCCATCTGGGAGCCAGTCATTACCAATTCAGTGTACTGCCCTTTGGACTCACCACAGCCCTTAGGGGTTTCACCAAATGCATGGCAGTAGTAGCAGCTCACTTTAGACTGCAAGGATCCTTATGTGTTTCCATACTTGGATGACTGGCTTATAACTGCTTCGACCAAGCGTCAATTAATGGTAGCCAGAGACTGCACTCTAGATACCTGTGCCCATCTGGAGATTACCGTCAATCTAGAAAAATCACATTTAACACCCACGCAAAATTTAGAATTCATAGGGGCAGTACTGAATACTCAAACAACAATAGCTTCTCTTCCTCCAGAATGACATCAGAGAATTGTGGTTCAAGTTCAAAAGTTAAGTCACAGAAAGAAGGTCCCAGCACGATTAGTCTTGCAAGCTCTAGGATCCATGGCAGATTCTATACCTCTAGTGCCATTAGCCAGGTTACATATGAGAATTGTACAGTGGCTACTAGCTTCCTAGTGGTCTGTCCCTCACCAGCCACTGTCAGAACAAATCTTAATCACCAACCATTGCAAAATGGATCTTCTTTGATGGGTACATTCCAAGCAGATTCTTCACAGTTGTCCCTTTGTTTTTCTGGAGACCAAGCCCATTGTGACAACGGACGCCTCCCAGATGTGGTTGGGGGGGCATTATCTGGACAAGACAGTCCAAGACACTTGGTCCCCATTATAGGCCAACTTGCACATCAGTGTCCTGGAGATGAGAGCGGTGCTTCTTGTGTTGCAGGCCTTTCAGACAGCTCTTCCTTAGGGGACTATTGAAGTTAAAACAGACAATATGTCAGTGGTTTGGTTCATCAACAAGCAGGGAGGAACCAAGTCTTACCCCTTTAGTTGAGAGGCCATCAGAGTGTGGCAGTGGGTGACCACGTCCAGCCACTTTCTTATAGCAGCGCACATTCTGGGGAGTTCCAGTGTGACTGCAGACAAGTTGAGCAAATGCTTCCTTCAGCCTCATGAGTGGTCTCTCAATTTAGAAGTGGCAAAAATTATATTCTATCGTTGGCGTCAACCTTACTGTGACCTGTTTGCCTCTCCCCTAAACAACAAGTACAGCAATTACTTTGCCCTGATTCCCTCTCTGGGAGAGACCTTCTCCTCCAAATTGGACCCCCCCCCAGTCTACTGTATGCCTTTCCCCAGTACCTCTAATTCCCAAAGTTTTACAGAAAACACTCAGATTGAAACTATGCTGTGCTAGGCATCCTAATATGTCCTGTCCAGTACATCACATCCTTTTGTCAGCTCATAAACCTTCTACTAGAAAACTATATTTAAGTAAATGGAAGAGAATTACAGTTTGGGCCCATGAAAAGCAAACTGATCCTTTCTCTGCTTCAGTGAGCATGTTTTAAATTTCTTAACATCGCTGTTCAATGCCGGGGCTTTTCCATCCACCAACAAACTACAATTGGCTGCGATTTCTAATTTTCACAAAGGCTTAGAAGAACTAGGCTATTAATTTACCAGTCTTCTTCCCTAATCATTCTAACAAAGGAGAATAGGCTCTACATTTGCTAGACACCCATAAGCAATTACTTTCCTATCCTTCACAGAACAAAAAATGTAATGTGGTCCTATCTCGCCTACATTCATTACTGAAGGGCTCGGAGCCAAGAATCATCTCCGACTCGGCCGATAGTTACTAGCACGGTCTCTAATTGGCTGGGCTAACCTGGTATCCCAAGATGCACCACGCCCAAACCCCAGATCTTGTTTGCCGCTCGTTGAGTTAGGACATGGTCTCGAGCTTGGCTGTGGCTAAGTACCCTATTTAAACTATTTTCATAGTTTTCTTCTGTTTAACTTTCAGACCAAAAGCTATTTTCATAGCTACGTTGTGTATATCTTGTGTGTGAGTGCTATATATTGTGGTTTAGACTAGTTATAATTTTGTGGTATCCTTGTGTTTGGTGGGCTAGGCCCGTTTAAATTAGAGGGCCTTGCCCTCTCCTGTCTCTGTTACCTTTGTTCGTGTGTTGGGGCGTTTAAGTTTGAGTCCCTTTCTCCCTGCCTGCCCTTCTCGTGTTTGTGTGTTGGCTGTGTTTACTATGTCGGGTAAGGACCAGAAGGAGCATAAACCTTCTGGTTTCAAGAAGTGCGCCAAATGCTCTTACAAGATGTCTTTGATGGATGGCCATGCCATCTGCGTGTATTGTTTCGGTGCTATACATTTGCAAGAATCGTGTAGCATGTGTCACTCTTTTAGTTCCAGAGTCTTGCAAGAGAGAAAAAAACAAATTGATTCTCAAGGGCCTTGTAAAACCTGCCTTTGAAGAAGCTTTGGAATCTTCTTCCTCAAGTGGAAAATCTAAGCCTAAATCAAAAAAGAGGTCTCCGGCTCCGTCTAGTTCTTCAGAGCCATCGGAGAAGAGATTGAAGACAGTTTCACCTTCCCCGGCTCCATTAGCCTCGGAGCCGCAGGACAGTATTTCTGTGTCAGAGTCGACTCCCTTGGCTCCATTGGTGTCGGCGCCGCAGGAGGTTTCTGTGGTACTTGAGCCGACATTGATTCCGATTCTCCTGGAGCCGATCCGGAGCCGTTCTCCTAGTTTTATGCTGGATCCTTTGGAAAAGATTTCTCGACCCCCTTCTGTGTCCTCCAAGTCTTCCAGGTTGTCTGATTCGGATGTGGATAGGGTGGTACAGAGGCTCCTCCAGTCGCCGGTGTCGACTAAATTATTTTCGACTCTGACCCTGTCGGCTCCTGAGCCTGCCCTCTTGTCGGTTCCGATAATTCCTCCTCCAAGCACCTCTGTGTCGTCGGAGTCGGAGTGTGCTGCCTCGAGTGAGGTCCTTGGGTCGGCCCCAATACCCCCGTTGGGCGTTTTGGTTCCAACCTCAGCTCCAACCTTCTCGGTTCCATCTTCTGGTTTCGGTACTCTGGTTTCCTCGGTCGGACCCGAGGGGGATACATCGGGACTCCAAACCTCGGCTCCGAGTCTCCCTCTTGGTGCATCGACTAGGGGAACCTCGACTCCGATTATGGTTTCGGAGACGGGTTGGTCCTCGGATTCTAGTGGACCCACCTTCGAGGCCATGAGGAGCGCACTGGCCAGGTCCTCAATGACATCACTCGAGTCAGCCACTTCTTCCCAGGACACCCCGGCTAGAGCCTCTGATGCCCCCCCTATCAGTGGACAGCAGGGCTCCAAGGCCTGAGGATACCTCCATGCGTGGTCCCCAGCTTTCTGAGGGCCCTTCAGAGTCCTTGCCTGAAGAGCCTCCCAGAAAGAAATTGTGCAAGAGGAAGCACATAGACTCCCCGGACGAGTTAGTCACCTCGGATACCGACCTCGATGACACAGAGGGGTCCCCTAAATCGTCCTCCGATGATGTCTCATTCTCTGACATCCTGGAGATTTTGAGGCAGAGAGGCGATTGGCCTTCCAAAACCCCCTCTGAGGAGGAGTCGGTCTTCCTCAAGGCCTTCGGAGCCCGACCTTCCGCCTCATGGGTGTCTCCGCCCTTCGACGAATTGTTGGACCTTATTTGTCGAAGGGTGTGGGAACACCCTGACTCCGTGGAACCGGTACCCAGCCGCCCAAACAAGTTTCTGTCTGCACCCCCAGGAAAAGAGTTCTTAACAAAAGGAGTTCCTGTAAATGCCATGGTGGTGGCGTCTGCCACTCAGTAAGAAGTTGCAGAGGCTTCTGTTTCCATTCATCCTCCTAACAAGGAGTCCAGGAGTATGGATCGGTATGGGAAGCATACCCTTTCTTCAGCGACCTTTACCCTGCGGTCGTTGAACTACCTTTGTCACTTTACTTGGCTCCAAAGGGATCTCCTCAAAGAATTGGGAGATACCGTATCGGGTAACTTGCCTGAGGTGGTGAATCAGACTGTCAATGCCCAGTTGTCTACCCTTTTCTCTATTGTCGACTCATCCATGAGGTTCATATCCTATGTGGCCAAGGAGGCGGGTAGGGCAGCTAGCTCAGGCGTAGCCCTCAGGAGGCAAGCCTGGATGCGCCTGTGTCACTTCGCGGAGGCCTTCAAGTCTTCCTTCACAGACGCTCCCTTCGATGGGTCCTCACTCTTTGGACCCAAAGTGAAAGGCACTCTCACCAGATGTGAGCAGGAGGGTAAGAGTTTGTCTGCCGTAGGGGCCCTTTTTTCGCTTCCCTCTAGGCCTTATCCCAAGGTACAGAGGGGAGGGAAGATGTGGTTCAGGAAGTTTTAGAAGTCTTTCCCTGCCAATCATGGTGACCCCCCCCCTCCAGGGGCAGAGGAGGGGGGAATTACTCTGGAAGGTGTCGCCCTAGGGGCGGGGAGGCCCCCGCAACTCAGGAGACCGCGAATCCTTTCGTGGATCCTCTTACCAACGTCCCTGAGGGACTGCCCGACTGCGCTACTCCGGAGCTGGTTGGGGGCCGTTTTTCGAGGCACCCTCAAGCATGGGAAAGCATCACTCAGGATTGATGGGTGCTCCGAATTATTACCGGAGGTTACACCATTCCCTTTATCATGTTCCCTCCCTCATCCAAGAAAATCCCAGACGTTCCACCTAGTCAAAGGGATCAAGCAGTGCTAGAGGTCTCAAAGCTGCTGGAAAAAGGAGTCATCCAACCAGTCCCCTCAGACCAGATCATATCAGGAACTTACTCAAGATTATTTTTGGTGCCGAAAAGAACAGGGGACCTGAGACCCATCCTGGATCTAAGCCGCTTAAACCGCTTCATCCTGAAGTCCAAGTTCTGAATGGTCACTCTTCAGTCCATTTTTCCCTTATTGGAAAAAGGAGTATGGATGTGCTCCATCGACCTCAAGGATGCCTACTATCACATCAAGATAAGCAAGGCATCCAGGAGTCACCTACGCTTCTGGCTGGGAGCCAGTCATTTCCAGTTTTGTGCCCTGCCCTTTGGTCTCACCACAGCCCCCAGGGTGTTTACCAAATGTTTAGCAGTGGTGACAGCTCACCTGAGATGTCAGGAATTCCAGGTGTTTCCATATCTGGACTACTGGCTTCCCACCGCTCCCACCAGGCATCTACTCGTTCGAGCAATGAAGGCTACCATCACATTGGGCCAATACCTAGGGATTACCTTCAACTGGGAAAAATCTGTCTTGCGGCCATCACAGCATGTTGCATTTATCGGCGCAGAGCTTGACTCTGTCCAAATGAGGGCTTTTCTTCCAACAGAAAGAATAAAAGTGCTACAGGCTCAAGTTTTGGCCTTACTACCCCTCAAGAAAGTCCAGGCCAGACTTGTTCTTCAACTATTAGGATAAATGGCGGCTACCATCATGCTAGTACCGCTAGCCAGGCTACATATGCAGATCCTCCAGTGGCTTCTGTCGGTCCAGTGGTCCTTTCAGGAATTCGCTCTGTCTCATCCGATTCTTATCACGGAACAATGCCAACAGGACCTACGTTGGTGGCTTCATTCACCCATTCTGGACAAAGGAAGCCCCCTGACCCCCCTGTCTCCTACCACCACAGTGACCACGGACGCTTCCCAGATAGGGTGGAGGGGCATTATCTAGGCAGAATGGTCCAAGGCACGTGGCAGGACCATGAGGTATACTTTAACATCAATGTCCTAGAGATGAGGGCAGTCCTACTAACGTTGGAAGCACTTCAGAGCTCTCTTCCCAAGGGAACGATTGATATTCTTTCTGACAGCATGTCAGTCGTGTGGTACCTGAACAAGCAGGGAGGAACCAAGTCCTATCCCCTCTGCAGAGAGGCCATGAGAGTGTGGAACTGGGTGGTGTCCTCCCAATGTTTTCTAGTGGCAACGCACATTCCGAGGAAGTCCAATGTGATAGCAGACAGGCTAAGCAGAGCTATTCTGATGCCTCACGAGTGGTCCCTGAACGACCAAGTTGCAACTCGGATCTTCTCCAGGTGGGGTCAACCTTGCTGCGATCTCTTTGCCAGTCCTCTCAATGCCAAGTGCAGCAGGTACTTCACTCTGATCCCCCCTCAGGGGGAGTCACCCAGGGACGCTCTAGTCCACGATTGGCCCCCCGGTCTGCTTTATGCCTTTCCTCCATTTCCTCTATTGTCAAGAGTGATTCAGAAGGCAACTTCTTTGGGAAGCAAGATGATTCTAATCGCACCACACTGGCCCCGTCAAGTTTGGTTTCCTTTTCTTCGGAAGTACACAGTGGATGGCCCTTGGACTCTGGACCCAGCTCCGGACCTATTGACTCATCTGTTGGGGCAGTTCCATCCATCACTACGAACCCTCAGGTTGACAGCTTAGCTTCTCCACTTCCATCCTTAGTCAGACTACACTCTGTTTCGCTTGAGGTGGTACATATCCTGTCTTCCTCCCACAAGTCATCCACTAGAAAGATATACTCTAGCAAATGGAGGAGATTTGCTATTTGGTCTCAAGCACATAATCTAGACCCCTTCACAGCCCCCTTGTCTGCGGTCTTAGACTTTTTGGCTATGCTCTTCAGACAGGGTTCCGCTCCCTCTACCATTAAGGTACAGCTGGCGGCCATTTCTAATTTCCACGTTTCATATAAGCCTTCCCTTATGGGCCATAAACTTTGCAAAGCCTTCCTGAAAGGAGCCTGGTTACTTCGTCCCCCAGTAGCACAACCAGTCTTGCCATGGGATTTAAACTTGGTGCTTCGAACCATAACTTCTGCTCCCTTTGAGCTGGCTGCCACTTGTGAATTAAAATATTTGTCTTGGAAGACAGCTTTTCTGGTCGCCATTACTTCGGCCAGGAGGGTATCGGAGCTTCAAGCCCTTTCCATTAAAAGCCCCTATTTGATCTTCCATAAGGATAGGGTTTCCTTGAGACTCAACCCTTCCTTCCTAAGGTATCTTCCACCTTTTGTCTTCATCAATCCATTGAGTTGCCAGTTCTCTTTCCAAAATTTTCAAACAAAGCGAAATTCAAATTTCACCAGCTGGATGTACATAGACAGCTAAGGTTTTATTTGCATAGGACGAAACTCCACAGGAAATCGGATCAATTGTTTGTGTCCTTTTCAGAGAACAAGAAGGGTAGCCCTGTGACTAAGAGTACTATTGCTAGGTGGATTACGGACTGTATTTCTTTTATTTACGAATCAGCAGGCAGAGTTTTATCTTTCCTGGTTAAGGCTCATTCTACCAGGGCTATGGCTGCCTCAGTAGCTTATCATGCTAGGCTCTCTTTGGATGACATCTGTGCTGCGGCCACCTGGACCTCTCCGCACACCTTTATTTCTCATTACAAGCTGGACGTGGCGTCTAGAGGCTGGGCTTCCTTTGGTTCCACGGTGCTCAGGAGTATTTTTCCGTGAGCCTCCCAGGATATAGGTGCTAGGGACGCTGTCCTGTCAGTAATGAATGTAGGTGAGATAGGACCACATTATTACATCAATTAATTATGTACTTACCATAACGATAGATGTATGTGGTCCATCTCGCCTACATTCTTACGTACCCACCCACCTTCCCCCTTCCTGGTGGACTTGGAGGAAATTACGTTCTTAGACCCTTCTGAGGATGTTATTTTTTTTCTCTTCTTGCTTGTGTTATTTTCTGTGAGGTTGTGTATGTAACATGTTATATGTGTATGTTATATGGTTGGCAAACAAGATCTGGGGTTTGGGCGTGGTGCATCTTGGGATACCGGGTTAGCCCAGCCAGTTAGAGACTCTGTGCTAGTAACTATCGGCCGAGTCGGAGCCGAGCCCGTCAGTAATGAACGTAGGTGAGATGGACCACATACATCTATCGTTATGGTAAGTACATAACTAATTAATATAAGCCAATCAAGGCAACTGTTTTTCTTTTTCCAGTGCAAAGATGGGCCAGGCAGTCAGCAAGATTACCCTCTCTATGTGATTGAAAGACTGCATTTCATTCATTTATGATAAAAATAAATTAACCTTGCCAAGATCTGTCAAAGCACATTGTACAAGGTCTAAAGCCACTTCAGAGCTTCAATGGACGACGTATGTGTAGCAGCTACTTGGGCTTCTCCCTATACCTTTTATTACTCATTACAAACTGGACTTGGTCTTGAGGGGAAAATCATCCTTTGGCTCGATGGTGCACAGGAATATCCTTCCATGAGTCCACCCAAGTTTTTAGGTAGCTGGGGACTCTGTCCTGTCTGTCAAGGATAAAATGAAGATTGACAACTTCAGATAAAGAAGTTATGTACTTACCATAACCTTCCATCTGTGTTGTCTGTCTTCATTTATCCTTGACTCCCCCCATCCCTCGACCTCATAGATTTGCTGTATCACCAAAGCCCCAGGTCTCATTTGCTGCCTTTGCGAACAGACGCAAGTTTCCTTAGCTCTCAAGCGTTTTGGGGGTTTTTGTGAGTAATAGTAAAGTTTTTATTTTAAAACCTTGCCTTGAACATTTCTCTATTTAAATTTCCTAACTTTTTCTTTCAAGTTATCACTGGCATTAGGTGCCTCCCTTTCTACTATTTCAAATTGTATTCTCCTTTCCCATCGTTGGTAATCTTTTTCTACCCTTCTTATAAGGGTATCTTGCTATTACCATTATTGGGTATTTTGAACTTTCTCTACCGTTAATGTTTTGTTTGAAAAAAAAAGCATATTATTTCCTTGATGTTACTGTTTGTCTTGTTCCTGTTGTTATTGCTGTGGTATTTTCTCTGTCGCTATTTTGGAGAAACCCACAGGGTTTAAGAAGTGCACTTCTTGTGGGCATTAAAATCCCTAATTCGGATGTCCGCAAAGAGCGCGTGTATTGTTTAGGGGCTGATCATCTGAAGACCATTTGTTAGATTTGTGCAATATTTAATTCCAGGGCCCTAGTGAATTGTCACAATAAACTTATATTGAGAGGAATGTTACTGGCTGCTACTTCTTCAGGGGCTCAACCCCCTCTAAACACAGTAGATCAGCTCCCCCGGAGCATAGGAGGCAGTCTCCTTCAATGTCCCCAGGTTTTCTTCAGAACCTCTTTCAAAGTCCAGAAAGATTTTGGATCATATTCCTTTGGATCTGAAGCCTTTGGATCCGAGATCATCTTCTGCAATCATTACAGTAAACTGTATCTCTGTGCCTTCCGATCTTAGAGCCTCGGATCCTAAATAGGGCACTATCTATAGGAGCACTAGGCCGGAGTATGCTATAAAGTCCATATATCCAATCCCACCTTCGAGTTTGCTTCAGATACCCAAGAAGCACTCAAGGCCTCCTTTCTCTTCCTCCTCTAGGTCATCCAGGAGCTTGTTGGAAGTGGACATGGATAGGATGATGCAAAAGTTTCTTAGAGCACTGATTCAGATGGGGGTCTTACCATCTCCATCCACTACTGGATCTGTGAGTATGCCTACAACTTCTGCAGCCATATTTTCTCCTTCTCCGATCTGCCCCGTGGTTTTGGAGTCCCAGGATCTGAGATCCCCTAGGGGTCTGGTGTCAGATCCGAGGAAGGCTTCTTCTTCGACTCCGAGTATTTCCTTGACCAGTTCTGCCCCATGCAGTTGGAGCAGAATTGGTTTTGGAGCAGAAGTGTCAGCATCAGCTCGAGGTGATGGGCTCAGCTCTGATTTTGTTGGAATTGTCCCTTCCTCTCAGACCATCTGCCCTTGATAGTTCAGATCCAGTTCTGCCCCCAAAGCTCAGACCCAGGGAGGTTCCATGTCTGTCTTCTTCGGGGGTTTCAGCTTTGAGGAGGCAGGTTGGAGTTTCCTCTGGTCCATCTACCTTTGAGGTGGTATAAAAGGCCTTTTCTCTCCACAGAGAACCACGCTCTCGTATCTTGGCTCCAACAACCTTTTCCCCATCAGGTCCTAGCTCAGAGTCGTATATGCTTGTTCCACAAGGACAGCCAGAATCAATGTGTCCAGCCACTTGCTGTGGAAGAACTTCCTCTCTCTTCCAAGATTTCACTTGAACAACCCACAGAGGAAGTTCATTGGAACAGAATGTGTAAAAAGAAAGACACCGACTCCCCTTTGGAGTCTGTCACAGTGGATACTAATTTGGATGAAGGAGAGGGGTCCACCATGTCACGAGCTGATGACATCTCCTTTGAGATATTTTAGAGATCTTGACACGGAAAGATGGTTGGTCTTCCCAAAACCCCTCACCAGAGGAATTGGCATTTTTGAAGGATTTTGATTTTGGCCCATCTACTTTTTGGGTTACCCCCTGGTGCATGAATTTATTGATTTAATTCCCTATCGGGCTTGGAAGGAGATGGATACTGTTGAAACCCTTCCAAAGAGACCCGACAAGTTTTTGGCAGTCCCCTCCGACAGATCACACTGGAGCAAAGGGATCCTGGTTGATGCTATGGTGGTGGTGGCAGCCACCAAGAAGGAGGTAGCAGAACAAAGCTGTACTGTCCATCCACCTAACAGGGAGTCTAGAGCACTGGACAGGTTTAGAAAGTGAGTTTTTGCCTCGGCAACATTTGTCCTTAGTTTTCTAAATTACCTGGCACATTTCACTTGGCTTCAGAGAGATTTGACCAAGGAGCTCTCAAATACTGTCTCAGAGTCCATGTCTGCTGAGGACTTCAAAAGAACATCCTCACAACTGGCCACTGTTATGTCCATATCCAATGCTTCGATGAGTTTGATCTCTCACACAGCTGAAGGCACATCATGAGCAACTGGTTCGGGTATTGCCATAAGAAGTCAAACCTGGATGCGGCTTTGTGACTTTGTGGAACCTTTTAAGATATCTTTTATTAATGCGCCCTTTGATGGCACTTCTGTTTGGGCCATCAGTTAAAGAGATGCTGACCTGCAGTGAGAAAGATGGAAAGACTCTGTCTGCCATACAAATCAAGTTTTCTACACCTCACCAAACCATTTGTAGGAATCCAAGAGGCAGTAAAAAGATGTGGTTATGTAAATGTCAGGGTCCTTTCGAAGATCCATGCGGTTGACAGTTCCTCCAGAGGCAGAAAGGGAAATTTCAATGGCAGACATCACCCTAGAGGCAGAGGAGGTCTACAAAATCAGGGCTTCCATGATTCTTGCTCGGACAAGCTTTGCCAGTGCTCCTGAAGAGCTGCTCGACTGTCCAACTCTGGAGCCAGTTGGGGGTCGATTGGCTTTGCACCCAGACACCTGGGAAAATATAAGACAAGATTCTTGGGTGCCAAATATAATATCTAGAGGTTATTACATACCATTTTCCCTTCTTCCTACTACCAAAAGGAAGAAACTTCCCAGTGTCCCACCCAGTCAAAGGAAAGTAGCAGCACAAGATGTTTTGGAGCTGCTGGACAAGAGTCATCCAAAAGATCCCTCCAGACCAGATAGGATTCGGAAGTTATTCACACTTCTTTTTAGTGCCAAAGGAAACCGGGGACCTGTGACCTATTTTGGATCTCAGCAGTTTAAATCAGTTTGTAAAAAAAAGCAAAGTTCCAAATGGTCATGATCTAGTCCATTCTGCCCTTTATTTGCAAGGACGATTGGATGTTCTGTATAGATCTTCAGGATGCCTACTATCACATCAGAATAGACAAGTGATCCAGAAGACATCTTTGCTTTCGGCTGGGAGCCATTCACTTCCAATTCAGAGCCCTGCCATTTGGACTCACCACAGCCCCTGTGGTACTTACCAACATGGCAGTAGTTGCAGCTCACTTGAGCACTTGAGACTGAAAGGATTGCAAGTGTTTCTATATCTAGATGATTGGCTCCTTACTTCCCCCTTCAAGCATCTACTTCTACATGCAGGGGACTGTTTGCTCCATATTTTCATCTCTTTTTAGGCATAACTGTAAACGATGCCAAGTCAAATTTAATCCCAGTCCAGAACCTGGAGTTCATTGGCGCTATCTAGATATGATGAAACAAATAGTATCCTTACCCCAGCATCGTATCTCTACAATAAGGACTTAAGTTCATTTTCTTCTTACTCGTTCAACTCCTCCGGCAAGATCAGTACTGCAAGCAGTAGGTTCTTTGGTAGCAGCCATTGTGTTACTCCCTTTGGGATGCTTTTTTATGAGGGTTCTACAGTGGACACTAGCTGTACAATGGTCCATTCTGTACCAACAACTATCCTATCCAGTCAGGCTCACCCCAATTTGCAGAAGACACATCAATTGGTGGATGCAATCCAACAATCTACTTCTAGGTAGACCCTTTGTCCTTCTATCCTCTATTGTCACAGTGACCACAGACACTTCTCAGTTGGGGTGGGAGGGCATTTCTTGGGAAGAACTGTCCAAGGCATGTGGCTCCCCCCCAAGAGACCAAGTTAATGTCAATGTCCTGGAGATGAGAGTAGTCCTATTAGTGTTGCATGCCTTTCAAGATGCTCTTCCCTTCAGAACTGTTGCAGTTCAGACCCACAACATGTCTGTAGTCTGGTACATCAACAGACAAGGAGGAACCCAATCTTACCCCCTTTGCAGAGTGGCCATGAGAGCAAGGGAATGGGAAATCTCTTCAGACCATTTTCTAGTTGCAATGTACATTTCGGGGAAAACCAACATGCTAGCGAACAAGGTCACCAGATTCGTTATAATGCCCCATGAGTGATCTCTCAGTCAGTCTGTAGCAGAGATGATTTTGTGGCATTGGGGGAGACCTTGCTGCAATCTATTTGCCACTCCCCTCAACAACAAGTGCAGCAAGTACTTTTCTCTGATCCCTCCTTAGGGAGAGTCATCTACAGATTGTCTGATTCATGCTTTCCCCCTGGGTCTTCTTTATGCTTATGCCCCTCTTCCCCTAATTCCCAAATTCTTACAGCAAGCAAGCTGAAAACTCAGTGATCCTTTGCAACTTTTTGGCCTCAACAGATATGGATGTCCTTCAAGGATGCATCTGCAGTCCTTACAAATGGGTTGTCCTGTCGTCAGGCAGCCCTTCGGTCGGCCGGATTCCAAAGTCTGGGTCTGGCCTCGGCTGGTGTCGCACTTCACCCGACGTCATAGCTGCAGCTCTTTGGGTATAAAGGCATCAGCCGACGCCATTTTCCTCAGTCTTTCTGGCCGCGTGGCGCCCGAAGCAGAAGCTGTTCGCAAGTGCCGGTCGGTCAGATCCAGAGATTACTACTACCGAATACTACTTCGAAGACTTCTAAAAAGCTAAGTACCCCGTTGGGGACTCTTTCTTGCCTCAGCCGATGTCAGAAAAAGTGAATAACTGTCTAACTTGTGGGAAACAAATACCTCATAATGATTTCCACTCTTACTGCTTACCTTGTTTAGGCCCAGACCACGACGTAGCAGCTTGTTTAGCCTGTGCTTCTTTCAACCGACGGACGCTTAGACGTCGGTCGGAGTTTGCTGAACAGTTTTTCGGCTCAGATTTGCGACATAATGCCGCCGGATCCTCCGACTTCACAAGTTGTTAAGAAACGCAAGAAAGGACCGACACTCGCGGTCCGTGGTTTCGGCCGAAACCGCGGTTAAGCAAACCGCGAGTGTCTCGGTTTCGGCCGAAACCGAGCAAGCGGTTCTAACTTCAGCCGAATCCATGACTACTACCGAGGCCCCTTCAAACCTGGTTGAATCGGCCTCTGAAATTCAACCTGCTACTGTGGTTTCACAAGAATTATCGGACACCATCCCCTTGGATGTTTCAACCCCTGCACGTGGTGCTGCTAGGCCGCCTGCAGCCATGTCCATAAAGGCCTTTGCCAGGGCTAAAGCAGCCAAAACTTCTAAGTCTGTGCCTGTTAAGCCCCCCTCCCACAGGCCCAGCTCCAGTTCCCAAATGCTTACTCTGGCAGAGGATCTCATCTCTAATAAGGGGATCCCAACCTCATCCAGACAGGGCCTCTCAACCTCCTCCAGAAAAGAGACCTAGAGCAGAGCCCCTGAGCCAGTGTCCTCAGATGATTCTTCTGATGATTCAGACAATACAGACCATCCAGAGGCTCCTTTTTCTCCTTATGAAGACTCCGATGCTGAGGAATCGATTCCTTCTGCCTCTCCACCAGAGGAATTTTCCTTTGGGGAAACCTTACATGCCATGAGAGAGCAATTTCAATGGCAGGGGCAAGATTTCTCAGATTCAAGGAAAAGGCTTAGGACTTTTTTGCATTTACCACAACATAGGCCTTTAGCTATACCTCCAGTTCTTCCTGTTGTAGATGATGCATTTAATGATGCTTGCACTGCTCCTGATACTTTGCCTCCAGCCCCTGCTAAGCCCGATAGGTTGTACAGGGTCCCGGACACACATCACCATTTATACAAGGCTCCTTTTGCAGATCCCGAGACTATCTCCCAGGGGCCTAAGGCAGTAGCTTCGACCTCAGTTAAAAATCCCCTCCCCTCTGAAAGGGAATCCAGGTCCTTAGAGAGATGGGGTAAAAAAGTATACACCTCTGCTACTCTCTCAGCTAGGGCATTGAACTGTCATTTTCATATGATCCAATACCAGGAGTTTATGCTTGATCAGTTAACTAAGAAACTGTCCTCTGATGACTCTTTAGATAAGAAATATGTTCTAGAAATGGTGCATAACATTCAGCAGGTTAGTAACCATTCTTTAAAATGTGGCTATGATGCACTGGAGGCTTCCTTTAGATCAGCCATGACTGGCACAGTTATCAGAAGGCATGCATGGTTGAAAGAACAGGTCTTGCCGGATCATGTTAAAGCAAAACTGTTAGATGCTCCTATGGATAAGGTCAATTTATTTGGTTCTCCTGCTCAGCAGGTACTGAAGAAAATGGAAGAGAAGGCAAAATCTGTACAAACAGTGAAAGATTTCTTACAGGTTCAGCCTCCAAGGTTTAGCAGGAACTGGCCTTCCAAAAATTGGTCCTTTCCAGACTCCTCTAAAACACAGAGAGGCAGGAATAGGCGTTCAAGAAGCAGAAACCAATCCAGAGGAGGTGCCTACAGGGGACGCCAGTGGCAAGGTAACAACCAGCGAGGCACAGACACAACTACTACCACTGCAACAGGACAATCACAGTGACTTGGCTCTGGCACCGCCTACCAGGGAACAAATAGCAGCACCCTTAGGCGGAAAGTTAGCCTTATTTTCAAAAAACTGGCACTGCATCACAAGAGACAAGTGAATTTTGCAAACTATAGACCAAGGCTACAGGTGTCATTTCCATACTTTACCAGGAAAAAGAGGAATGCCAAACCTACCACCAAATCAAAAGACAGAAGCTCTAAAACAAATAGCTCAATTAGCAAAAATGAGAGCTGTGGAAAGGGTACCATCTATGGAACAAGGAAAGGGATTTTACTCCAGACTCTTCCTGGTACCAAGAAAAGAGAAAAATTGGAGGCCTATTCTCGACCTGTCCGCTTTAAACACATTCGTCATTGTTCCAAAATTCAAAATGCTGACCCTACAACAACTTCTTCCCATGCTGGGCAAGGAGTCTTGGCTGGTGACTCTAGATCTCAAGGAGGCATACCTGCACGTCCCCATACGACCAAATTGCAGAAGATACCTCAGATTTCTTGCAGGATCAGAGCATTATCAATTCTCAGCATTGCCCTTTGGCTTATCTACTGCGCCCAGAGTGTTCACAAAATGCCTGGCATCAGTAATCGCTCACTGCAGGCTTCAGGGAATCCAAATATATCCATACCTGGATGACTGCTTGATACAAGCGGACAACAGAAACAAGCTAACAGAAGACTTACAAAGAGTCATTTGCTTACTGCAAGCCCTGGGATATACAGTCAATTTAAAAAAATCAAGATTGATACCATCCCAAAGAATAACCTTCTTAGGTGCAGAATTGGACACAACAAAACAGATGGCATTCCTAACTGCAGAAAAACAAGAACAACTTCCTCTCTACTTCTTGGCATTAACAAAACAGAACCAACTAACAGCAAGGAAAGTACTGCAGGCCTTGGGCTTCATGGCATCCTGCATTATCCTGGTCCCTCATGCCAGACTACATATGAGAAAGTTACAGTGGTACCTGAAGAATTTATGGTCTCAACACAGGCACAGCCTAGAAACCGAAATACCACTAATCCCATGCCTGAAACAAGAGTTCCTATGGTGGGCTCAGGCATGTCAGTCAAACCCAGGTTTGCCCTTCCACAGCATTCAACCAAGCCAAACCATTACAACGGACGCCTCAGACCTCGGTTGGGGGGCCCACATGCTGGACAAGTGCATACAAGGCTTATGGACTCAAGATCAGCTGCACCTGCACATAAATCAAAAGGAAATGCTGGCAGTAAAACTGGCAATCCAGAATTTCAGACCATTCCTCCAAGAAGGGCAGTTGATGATAAGGACAGACAACACCACAGTCATGTGGTACATCAACAAACAGGGAGGCACTCATTCATACCCTCTATGCCGGATGGCACTGGACCTATGGAATATGGCTCTGAGCTACAACATTCAGTTACAAGCAATTTTGTACCGGAAAAGAAAACATCCTAGCAGACATATTAAGCAGAACTACCTCGGATGCTCACGAATGGATGCTACACCCGGACATCTTCAAGGCCATCACAAGGAAATGGGGACTACCACAAATAGACCTATTCGCATCCCCACTCAATCACCAGCTCAAGAAATTCTGCACAAGGACGTACCACCCACTTGCTTGGAAGGTGGACTCTCTATCCTTCAGTTGGAAAAGCCTGACAGCATATGCATTCCCACCTCTTCCTTTGATGCACAACGTGCTATTGAAAATCAAAGAGGAACGTCCAAAGATCATTCTGATAGCTCCAGACTGGCCAAGACAACATTGGTACCCATTACTGAGGAGCATGTCTCGGGGACAAATGTGGACACTACCCCTGATTCCATTGCTGTTAACTCAGAGCGGCTACAACACCCTGCATCCAAACCTGAAAACTCTGCAGCTGACTGCCTGGAACATTACATAAGAGCAACTAACCCAGATTTATCCCAAAGGGTTAAAGACATTATCCTTGAGGCCCGCAGACCTTCAACAAGAAGGAACTATGCAGGAAAATGGAAAAGATTCCTCATTTGGAGTACTGAAAGGGGAAAAGATGTGTCAAAGGTAGACATAGCCAACATCCTGGAGTATTTGGCAGAGCTTTTCCATACAGGCCTGTCCTATTCCTCCATCAAGATACATGCATCAGCTATTTCTGCAGAATACAGCTTGATCCCCTGTCTTCTCAAGATCCTCTACTCAGGCAGTTTCTGAGAGGAATTAAAATGTAAAACCTCCTAGGAAACCACCATTGCCAGCATGGGACTTGAACTTTGTGCTAGAAAAATTGACACTCCCCTTTCGAACCAGCAGCAACAGCAGAACTTCAACACCTATCCTGGAAAACTGCTTTCCTGCTGGCAATTACCTCAGCAAGAAGGGTTTCTGAGCTACAGGCTTTAATGGCAGTACAACCCTTCCTAATCTTCCATCAAGACAGAGTGTCCATGAGAACAAATCCTACATTTATGCCTAAGGTGGTATCCAGAGTGTCTTTAAACCAGGCTATCCACCTACCTACATTCTTCCCCAATCCACAGAACGGGGGAAAGACTGCTGCATACTTTGGATGTACATAGACAGTTACGCTACTACCTGGACAGAACCAAGGGCAATAGAAAAACTGACCAGCTTCTGGTAGCATATGCAACAGGAAGGGAAGGAAAAGCAATTTCAAAACAGACAATCTCCAAGTGGATAGGAAATTGCATCAGATTCTGCTACTCCTACCATGGAAAGCAAACTCCACAGAACATAAGGCCTCATTCTACAAGGGCTACAGCCACTACCACAGCTTTCTTACGAGGAGTGGCTACCAAAGACATTATAGAGGCTGCTATTTGGACCTCCGTGCATACATTTGCCAAGCATTATAACTTACCTTTATACTCTAGATCCCGAGCAGGGTTTGCCACTGCTGTTTTGCAAGGGATCCTAACTACACCATAATTTCTTCTTCCTCCTCCCCTAGTTTGGCTATGGTATTCTACCCATTTGTAAGGACTGTAGATGCATCCTTGAAGGACATAGTACAGTTTTGTACCTACCATAAATGTAGATGTCCGAATAGGAATGCATCTGCAGTCAGGATTACCCACCCTCCTTCCCCTCTGAGGTATTCCTAGTGTATTTGCCCATCTAATAGCTAGCTGGGGGGGGATCTCTTATGGTGTATTTGTTTGTATATATGTACATACATGCTTATTTTTTGTGTTTGCCTTCTACTATTTGGAAACATTGACATTTATCCAAAATTTAGCTATCCAAGAGGGCAACTGGCATCTGGGGCAAGAAACACTAAGGAAAATGGCGTCGGCTGATGCCTTTATACCCGAAGAGCTGCAGCTATGACGTCGGGTGAAGTGCGACACCAGCCGAGGCCAGACCCAGACTTTGGAATCCGGCCGACCGAAGGGCTGCCTGACGACAGGACAACCCATTTGTAAGGACTGCAGATGCATTCCTATTCGGACATCTACATTTATGGTAGGTACAAAACTGTACTTTCCTCTGCCTACGATCTCGTCTTCATTATCCTCCATGGACAGTGGAGCCCACCCTAGAGCTCCTGTCCCACCCATCAGGGATCCAACATCCCAACATTCGAGCCCTAAGACTAACCACATGATTTCTCTACTTCCAGTAATAAGACAGCCCAGGCTTTCTTCTCAGATCCATAATATCATTTTGGCTTCTCAGAAAAACCAAGAAATTTTACAGAAGTAAATGGAAAGGAATCTCTTGGTGGGCTTTGAATAATGACATTGACCCCTTTTCTGCCCCGGTTGCTGTGATTCTACAATTATTGACAATGCTGTTTGAGGAAGGAGCTAGCTTTTCTATTAATAAACTTCAGCTAGCAGCCATCTCCAATTTTCATACTGGAAACAGTTATGCTTCTTTGACTTCTAAATTATGTAAAGCTTTCAGGAAAGGATTTTTTTCTTTCAAGACCTATAATTAAAGATCCCTCTCCACTTTGGGACCTTACAGTGATGCTGCAAGAACTTACCCCAAAAACCCTTTGAACCTTAAGCTAAAACTGATCTGAAGTTTCTATCATGGAAAACAGTTTTATTGGTAGCTATCACTTCTGCAAGGAGAATATCTGAACTCCAGGCTCTTACCTGCCAAATTTCTATGCATTATTTTCATAAAGACAGGGTTACTGTAAGAACTAGCCCTTCTGGCTTCAGAAAATAACATTAACCAGTTTCCAAACTTTACCAGTAAAGGAAAAGCCATGCTACACCTCCTGGATGTACAGACAATTACATTTTTATCTTGACAGAACTAAACAATTCTGAAAATCAGATCAGCTTTTAGTTTCCTTTTCTTCAAAAAAAAAATGGGTTATCCAGTGCTAGCCAAATGGATAACAGATTGCATCTGTTTGATCTGTTCGCAAAAAGGCATAACATTACCTAGGCCTCCATAGACTCACTCAACCAGATCCATGGCAACCTCGTCTGCTTTTTGGTCCAGAACATCTGTTGATGACATTTGTGCTGCAGCTACATGATCCATTGCCCGTACTTTGTTTTTCATTACAAAGTGGATATTACTTCTAGTAATAGAGCATCCTTTCGTTCAGCAGCAGAATAACCTTCCACAAGGGCCACCCAAGAGCAATGTAGGTGGAGACTCTGTCTCATATTTTGAAGAAGAATGAAAAAGACAACATCAGATTTAAAAGCTATGTTCTTACCATAACTAGGTGTTTGTGTTGTTCATTTTCATTCTTCCTCAACTTCCCTCCCATCCATCCCCCATCCAAAAGCTTCTGGAGTGACCTGTTGCACTGTAATGGAACCTACAGTTCCAGGTTTGAGTCCTGTCTTTTTTCTTCATTTCTGTCTCTGTTCATACTATGGGGATTGGGCAGCAAATTCAGTCTGGGCTTTGGTGATACAGCTGAGCATTATGGGTACAGGGAGAAGCCCGAGAGCTGGATCCCAAGTCTGAAATGAATAGCTGAGTCAGATCTGATGATCGGATCCAAACTCGTATGTTGAGGAGGAATGGAAATGGAGAACACAGATACCTAGTTATGGTAAGCATTATTAAACACTTCTCCGAAGCCAAGCTTCCAACATTAAAATTAGCTCTTAAAGAAAAAATAAACATAGATTTTGCTAATCTGTGACTACATTCAGGGAGCCCTCTGAAAAAGATGAGACAAGTGCAGCCTCTTCATTGGAGTAAAATCCACTACAGATAAACCCTCAACCACTGCAGCGGAAGTTAACATTTTGATCCCTTCACTGCCCCAGTGGTCACTGGGGCTTCATAATATAGAGTGTGAGTAGATTAACTTCTACAATAAAACAAGCTGAACATAAAATTTCACTGGTCTTTCACCCCCACCCACCCCCAGTTTTGGGGATCTGCATACCTCTTTCCTAGACTGGCTGTATCCTTTTCACTGGATCTGAAATGTACAGTAGTTCCTCTGATGTCAACCTTTATGGCAACTGGCCAGCATCTGTTCAGTTTTCATCACCCAAACTAGTGTTGGTCCTCCTGAAACTGCTGTACCTAATTTGGGGTACCCAGTGTCAGTTATATGGATGCAGGGATTTCCAACAGCAACACCACAGATGCCTGTAGTACTGCTGCTGTCATACCTTGGTCCTCCTGCCACCGCTCCAGCAGGCATCAGTCATACTACCACTGCTTATAAAGGTGCCAGTCATTTATGCAGGTGTCACTATCACTACTGCCAGTTTAGCAACCGGGCATACGTTAGAACTATCAATGCCTGGTTCCCAGTTGCTATTTTATCAAGGTGCTGGTTCTTTCACTTCCTTGATTCAAGTCTGTTTTAGACCTTTCAGTATTTATCCAATGTCAGTATTCACAGATGGTTCAGTCATTGCTGCTCTTTCAGGCATTACTTCACCTGGCTTCAGTCCAGCGATTATGACATCCCACCTGTGCAACAGCTTAGTCAAGTGCTGCCATACAGACCTTAATGATCACTGTGTCAAGAAACGCAGTGGCATCTTCCCTCTAGTTGTACTCACTTCATTAGTGTAAAGATCTCTGGGAGCAGTTCTTTACTAAGTTTATGTATAGGTAACAGTGCCACAACCCTCAGTTTAGCAATAAACAATAAAGTCGCCTGCTGGGAGAATGGAGCAGCCTCTTCCACTTGTACCTGTAGGATTGGATCAAACTTTACTACAAACTCCAGTAATGCTTCAACCAGCAGCAAACATCAAGACTGTCCACAGAGGTCATCAAAAAAGCATAGAAAGTAATGACACTTGGAAGAGGATTAGAGATCTTCCGATGAAGTTTTTAGGTGAAGGTTTATAATACCACTGAAAGTGATGCATGTACAGCCAGAACTGTATTTCTTTCACCAATGCTCATGACTGTGCCTCACTGCCTTTGCAGGTGATACTAAAGTGGCATTTGTAGATGCACCCTTTAAATGGTTCCCTCTTTATGAGCCAAAGACTGATGAGAATTTGAAGGGGATGGAGGAGAAAGGGCAGACCTTTCCACTGAGGGGATACATTCAACTCTCCTTAGCTACCTCCTGTAGGAAGCAAAGCAGATGGTGTCAGCTTTGATTTTGGCACAGGCCACAGTAAGTTGGAGGGTAGACCCCTGAATCCAGCCTCATGGAAATTCACTGTGTTGCGTACTGTTAAGTTGGTTGCTTCCTGGGGGAGTTAGTCTAGGGAGAACTCCCCCTGCATCTGTCTTGCTAGAGAAAGATTGATTACAAAAGACAGGTAGATAAGGGAGATTGGTCAAATGGATATGCCATCCCTATGGAATTCTGTTCCATCATATATCAGTTCTTGCCTGACACTCTACTCATCAGAAGAAACTAGAAAGGAAGGAGGTGTACTAGTTCTTTGAGAAAAGTGCCATCCAGGAGGTCCTAATGAGCAGCAAAGACTCATAACCCTCCATGTTCTTTTAGAACCAAAGAGAATTGGGATGATCTGAGACATATTCTAAACTTCAGTGTTTTCAACCAGTATATTCACAGGAAGTCTTCCCACATAGGCAGCCTTCATTCTATTCGTTCATGTCTATCAAAGGAAAGTGAATGCACTCTTTGGATTTCTTAGATGGCCTGTTACCACATCAAACTAGCCAACCAATCCAAGAGGTTTTGTCCACTGGAACCATTTGTTACTAATTCAAGATCTTTCCATTTGGAATCAACACAGCTTCTAGGGCATTCATCAGATGTATGTCATAGTAATGCACCTAAGGCTGCAAGGTCCAAAGGCACTGAAGTGTTGTAATAACCAACTCCTGGCTGTCTTGACAAAACATCTACATGGATATTAAGATGCCTTGCTTTGGCTGCTTACATACCTTAAGGATTACCATTAAGTTCAGGAAAATCATAACTTATGCCCACACAGCAGGTCGCCTTCACATGTTGTTCAGGTAACACACTTTCCCGTACATGTTTTCTAGTGCCTAGAAGATTTCAGGATATCTTAATTGCAATATATTATCTGTTATCACTTCCTGTATTTTCAGCACATATGTGCCTGTGAGCTCTTGGTCTCAGGGTAGCAACTATCTACATGATATTGCATGCAAGATACCATATGTAGGTGATGCAGTTTTCTTGATACATCATCTTGCCTGAACAGCCATTCAGGTTATCACATGGATGCAAGACTAGCATATCATGGTAATTGTTACCAGCCATTCTTCTATATGGACATCTCTTCATCTGCCTCTAGCTATGATTATAGTGGCCACTGATGCATCTGAGTTAGCAGGCAGATTGTACAGTGTTGTTGGTCTAACATAGAAGCTGTCCTTCATGTAAATGCTCCAAAGATGATAGTGGTCCTATTAAAACTGCAGTAACTCCTGCTCTCTTTGCCAGTAGAAATCAAAGCAGTCCAGTTAACCAGCATGGATAATTCAGAGTAGTGTTATAGAAGGGTTTAAAAGCCTGGCATTGGTTTATTCAGTTTCACAGATTCCTGAAAACAACTCTGGTAGACAGATGAGTTGCTCCCAACTTTTGCCTCATGAATAATCTCCAAATATGAAGGTGACTAAATGCATTTAACTTAAGTGGAAACACAAATGAACATTCTCTTTACATCCCCAACTAATGGCAGTTGCTGCAATTTCTTTTTCCTGATTCTGTCATGAGGGCAGTTACACCAGGAATATCCTGATGCACTACTGGTTCAGGGGACTAATCTGTACCTTTCATCCATTGCCTCTAGTGACAAAATATATCCTAAAGATCAGTCAGGCCCAAGTAGAGGTGATCCTAATTGCACCCTACTGGCCAACACATGTGCATTTCCATTTTCTGGACATAGCTCCTAGGCCAACCATTTTTACTGGGAACAGTAAAGATCTTACTGTCTGACACTGTCCAAAAAATGTCACACTAAATTTAAAACCTTGTGTCTGACAACATGGCTCCTCTACTCCCATTGATAGCTACAGGCCACGATTTCAGTGACAGTGGTGGATATTCCAAATTGCTTTCAGAAGCTATCCACCAAGAGAACATACAGCAGTAAGTGGAAATGCTTCTTCCATTAGGCCATCCATCACAAACAGGACCTGTGTACTTCCATTTCCCCCGGTGATCCTGTCTTTGGCAAAGGTCTATGAATTGGGACATTCTCACATAAAAGTATACATGCCAGTAATTAGTAACTACTATGCGGGTCAAGAAGGACAGTCTATAGTATTCCTGAAAAATTTCAATGTCATTTCTCATGAGTATGTTTCTGTGAAGACCTCCACTCAGAAACCAATAGACTGCTGCTTTGTGCTGGAGAAGCTGATGCAACCACCCTTTGAAACAGTGCTCTTTGGAGCCAGTGTTCTCAACTCTTTTAAAATCCCCTTTTTCTTGAAAATTATCCCTACTGATGGCAGTCTCATCAGCCAAAAGAGTGGAATAATTGCATGCTCTGCCAGTCAAGTCACCATGCCTTGTATTACATAACAGGGTGACATTGTGGGTTAAAACATCATGGAACCTTGAAGTTACCATTGAGTCAAATTTAAACCAGTCTATGCTGTCCACCTACCAGTGTTTTTTTTCCAAATACTGTAACAAAAGAGTTCTTATTGTACTGTATGGCTAAACTATTTGTGGACAATACAGTTACTATGTGGACAGGACCAAAGGAAAGAATAAAATCTCTTTGTAGCCTTTACCAAAGGCTGACAGGACAAGAAAGCGACTAAGGAATTAAGTAAGTCATTTCTTAGAGGCTCTCAAACTGTATTAATTTTTGCTGTACTTGTCATGGTGAACAACTTCTTACAGTACTTTACCAGGGAAGTGACCAGTTCAGCAGCCTTTCTTCAGAGTGCGACCACAGATGACATAAGTGAAGTTGACACATGATCCTCTTTAAATACCATTGCAAAACTATAAAACTGTTAATTAGACTTCACTTCCAAAGCACATTATAGTTTTGGGACCACTGTAGTGAGGGACATGCTCATACAGTGAGGTCTCACAGTTATGTCCAGTGGACATCTTCTTTTTCAGATAGAGTCCCATCAGACATAACTGCTTCTCACACTATCCCATACCTTGTTCCTAAGGCCCTTATTTCTGTAACATACCAGTTTCAACTGTGGACTGAAGCATACACTTTAAAAAAAAAAAAAAAAAAAAAAGGGCGGCGCCATGTGTGGCTGCGCCTGTGTCAGCTCATTCTAGAGATATGCATATTTTGTCTTCTTTTGCAAAGAAAATTTAAAAAAAATCAGTTTCTACACTTCCAGTTGAAGGTGTGATAACTTATAGTAGACAGAAGTTACTAGAACTTAAACAGTCAACAGCTACATGTTGCTGGTTCTTGAAGTCTGCAGAATATCTGGAGCCTACTACTTGCACGGAGCTACAAGCGCTGGGTATTTTAACTCTTCACACTCTAAAGTGCCTGAAACTGATAGAACAGGTTTCTGGAATATGCTAGATAAGAAAAAAGAGAAAGAGATGTGAGAGAACAAGGAGAAGAGGTTGCAGAGCAGGTGTTGATATAAAGTTAAAATCAAACCCCTACAGGCCTGTCCTGCATAGGTCTCAACCTCTTAAGAGGCCAATGTGGAACATGAAGGATGCAAGGAGACTATGGCAAGGCATACAGGAGATCACTGATTACAAAAATCAGGTCAGCACAGTGTGAGACAGCACCAAATTCCTGGACAGTTTGAACATCATCTTTGGTAGATTTGAGGAAAGAAACAACAGGTTGGCAGTAAAGCTACCCACTGATGAGAAGGATGCAATACTCAGGCTCAGCACAAAGGAGGTAAGTAGAGAGCTAAGGAGAGTGAGCCCCAGGAAGGCTGCTGGCCCAGACAACCTACTGAGCAAGGTGTTAAAAGACTGATCAACTATGCACAGTGCTCAAGGAAACATTTAACACCTCTCTTGCCATGGCAAAAGTGCCCTCGTGCTACAGGGAAATTAACATCATCCCACTACCTAAGAACACCATTCCCTCCAGCCCTAATGACTACAAACCAGTCGATCTGACATCCACTGAAATGTTTTGAGCAACTGATCAAAAAGCATCTTTTATCATGCCTACATCCTGATTTTGACCCTCAGCAGTTTGCCTACAGAGTTAACCTATCCACAGCTGATCCAATATCAGTAGTACTACACATCTGACTTGAGTATTTAGAGGGCAAAGACAATTATGAAAGGATGCTATTCACAGACTTTAGCTCTCCATTTAATATGGTGGTACCAATGCAGCTGATAGAAGAACTGGCACATTTAGGAATCAGTAAACATCTCTGTAACCAGATCCTGTACTTCCTGATTGAGACACCACAGAGGGGTGTGTTCAGGTAAGAACACATCAAAGTGCATCACAATTAACAACTGGGTTCCACAGGGATGTGTTGTCAGCCCACTGTTATTCACCATCCTGACCCACAACTGCTATGCTAAGCACAAGTCCAACTGTATCATCAAGTTTGCTGATGACACCACAGTTGTGGGGCTCATCATAAAGGAGGATGAAAGGGCATACAGAGAGGAGGTGGCATCTCTGAGCCTAGACCTGAATGTAAAAAAGACCAAAGAGATCATCATCGACTTCAGGAAAAGAGCAAACTACCCAGTACTCAGGATCAATGTTGAGAGTGTGGAGAGGGTTGAGTATAAAATTTCTAAGTATGCACATATCAGAGGATCTCTAGTGGTCAGGAAACACCAGCCAACTAGTCAAGAAAGGGCACCAATGCCTCCACTTTTTAAGAAGACTGAAAAAAGCTAAGCTTCCTCCTCATATTCTCCCCACCTTCTGTAGAGGTGCAGTAGAGAGCATCCTCACCTGCAACTTCACAGTGCGGTTTGGAAGCTGCACAGTTACAGAAAGGAAGGCGCTACAAAGAATGGTGAGGGTTGCAGAGAAGGTAACAGGTTCCAGTCTTCCATCGATGCAACATCTTTATTCTGCAAGTAGCATCTGAAAGGCCACCAAAATAATACAGGACAACACACATCCTAGACATGGACTCTGTAACCATTCGGCATCAGGCAAGAGATATCACAGCATCTGCTGCAGGACTACAAGATTCAGTAACAGTTTCTACCCTACAGTGATTAAACTTCAGAACTCAGGCACTAGTCCCAGGGGTCTGGACACATAATAAGTACGTTTTTATTTGTGCAATATATACTTACATATATTCCATTAAGTGCAATATTTATTTATTATATCCATAGTCAATATTATTTAACTCACTCAAGTGCAATATTAGACAAATAACTTAGGCATTTCAGTCTGTAGTGTGTTTTGTATTACTTTAAATAGGATAGTTAATTTAACTCAGGGGAGGGTATTCTTTTCGTATGTGAGTGTTCTTTCTTGCATGTATTGGGGTAGTATTGTATTTGTTAGTTATGTTTATTCCTGTACTTGTATGTGTTGTTTCACTTTCCTTTGTAATCTCAAGAATTGAGCTGATGCACGAAATTTCATTTAGGCTACACGTGTGTAGTTCTAAATGGCAATACATTTTATTTTGACTTTGACTTTTGAACATTAGGCAACTGGAAGGCACAGAACCACTAGAATAAGGAACTAGAAGTCCAATAAAGTGTTACTGGATGCCATTGGCCTGTATCATTACAGTTGTGTCTGACTTCATCTAACAGATATTTCATTTTGATAGGTACCCCTGACTTTCATTTCTCCAGCTCTGTCACCAAATGCATGGTGTCAATGTTTGCTTATCTCAGGGTCTGAAGAATCCACATTGTTTCCTATCCAGTGGATTGTCTGATTCAGATTTCCAGTCTCCTCAAAAGTCACCAAGGGCTTCTTTGGAGCCGTTGGAAAATATTAGAAAAATTTCAGCTCTGACCACCTCGGATCTGAAACCTCTTGGACCATCCTCGGATCCAAAGCCTCCATCGGATGTGAAAGGTTTGGCTCCTATTGTCATTTCACCCTTGCCATCTTTTCCATTTTCAGATCCTAAGTCCTTGGATCCGGGTTCTACTTCAAGCTGCTGAAGCCATACACCAGAGTATGCACTGAAACCTTTGTTACCTTCTCTGCCAACTTAACTTTTTCAGACTCCAAAGAAACACTATAGACCCACATCCATAGTGTCTGCCAGATCTTCTAGCAGTTTGTCAGAGGCAGATGTGGATAGGATGATGCAGAAATTTCTCAGAGCTGAGATCCAGATTGGGTCCTGCCAGCTCCGTTCCTTCCTGGATCTATGAGTGCACCTCCTAATTCCATTCTCTCTCTCCTTCTCTGATCTATCCATCTCCCATCTTTGATTCCGAGATCCAAGGCCATCAGACCTATTCCACAAGGACAGACGGTTCCTGGAAGTCTCCAGACAGCTTCTTTTGGTTCAACAGTGCTCTGGCATGTCCCTATGAGGGCCTCCTGAAGGCTATGTAGCTGGGGACTCTGTCCCATGGGTGAGGAAGAATGAAAAGTACAACATCAGATTTATAAATTGTGTACTCACCATAACTTGGCATCTGTGTTGTCCATTATCATTCTTCCTCACTTTACCTCCCATCCACCATCCTTGGTGGTCCTAGAAGTATCTGTTAGAGTGTACTGGACCCATTCAGTTCCAGGTTTGAGCCCTGACTTTTCTTATATCTATATCTGTCTGCATTATAAAGTGGGAGATTAGGCTGCAAACTTGATGTGAGGTGGTGTTGATAGAATAGAGCATTATCAGCAGAGGGAGGAGCTCAAGAGCTGGATCGGAAGTCTTGTGTATGTGGCCGAGATGGAGCCGAAGATCGGATCCAAACCCCATTAGTGAGGAAGAATGAAAATGGACAACACAGATGGCAAGTTATGGTGAATGCATAACTTATAATTACCACTATTGGATCACTTTGGATCCAATAACCCAGAGATTGAGATGAACGAAAGAAGATAACACTTATCTAGTGTTATGCTAAGTATATAACTTTTGTTGTTGCCCCCGGGTATACATTACATACACAAAAGTCATCAATTACAAGGGGAAATCTTTAATTAGCTAGCTATGTTATAATTCCATAGTTCAGCTTTTTTCTTACTCTGTTTTTAGTGCTTCCTGTAATGCTTTTTAAGCTTAAGCTGTTCAGGTACCATAGTCATTGCTGTATTTTTAGGATCGAAATGACCCAACCTCTTTAGTGTGGCTATAAATAATACTGTAGTTTATTGCTACACAGACATATGTTTTAATACTTTATGTTGGAGTTATAGTAAAGCACACTTAGTTGCTTAACCCACTGATCCTTAGTTACTTAACCCAATGGTCATCAGTAATACAGATGCAGTGTCTGATTTTAAGGATGTTTAGTGTTGAGTCATGTGTTCTTCTTTTGATGCAGCTTTGTCAGACAGCCAAGGCGATTTTGTATTGAATGGAAACTTTGTAGTGAGCATGTTCCGAAGAGAGCTAAACTTACATGGTGCAAGCATTGAATATAGTGGTTCAGGTAACGCAATAGAGCGAATTAACTGCAGTGGTCGAATACAAGAAGAACTAATTGTGCAGGTAAGTTGACCAGTTAAGTTGCATTTTATGTCATATAAGAATCTGTCACATTTCTATCATATTATATTATAGTGAATAGTATATTTCTAATACAATGTCATTTGCATTTAAAAGCAGTAAAGCCTAAACCAGTGATACAAACCTGTTCTTCATTTAAATAACAAATACAAAAAAGAAAGGGACAGTGAGACTGAAAATGCTTAAACCCATATGTTAAGATTGCTGTCACACTGACCTTTTCTTAAAGATCTGTTAAGTATCTAACACAGTTGTGCTTAATCCCCTAGGGATTTGAATTTCATACTGGAAAAACTAACATTTTCTTTTTTCTGAACCAGTAAACACAAAATATACAAAAAAACCCATTATTTTAGTATTGGTTTCTTCAGGGAGAAGGATTTCTGAGTTGTAATCTCATTTGGAAACCAGCACACATTTTTTTCTTTTTGTAGTGATCTTTCTTTCATGCTAGATGTTGTCCCGATAGTGTCTGGATCAGTCTGATCAACTGTAATTTTTTATTCACGCAACAAAAAAGAAGCAGAGTATCTTTATGGACAGGAAAGTAAAATGTTGTACCCAGAAAACTCAAGAGTTCAGCAAACCAGATCAAATGTTTTCTCTTTCACAAAAGGGAAGAAAAGCATGCCTGTTGATGCCTAAACATTATAAAGTGGCTGTCCCAGTTATTAATTTCTCCAAATCTTTTGGGTTTCTAATACTGTGATGGCAATTGACCACATTCCTAAGTCAAGTTCATGAAATTAGTATCGTTTCAGTCTTTGATGTTAGCCAGAAGTGCTCTTCACAGTATCCGCAGTATGCCCAGAATCAACTCCTTCTGCAGTTCATAAGGATTTACATGTATTGGTAACATATCTAAGTACAACTGTAAATGTGTTTTTATAAGACCTGTTGCTGCTACTACTACTACTATTCGAACTGTCTGGGTACCTCTCTTCCACATTGCAGTCATTTCCGCCTGCAAATCCTGGTATTTTATGACTGTGTGTCACTGTAGGTAACACACTGTAGACTGTGAGTGTAGCAATTTCTGTGATCAGTGCTACTTTTGTATTCTTTTCATGGACTATTTTAATTGTTTTTCTTACATCTATTTTTTGAACTGTTGGTAATGGATGATCCAGTGTGATATAAACTTTATCATTTTCTATAATGCTTTGTGGCTCATGTTTCCATTTTTTTTCAGCTACTTCAGTATTATAATGTTTGCACAATCCCCAATGCAACAATCTTGCCACATTATCATGCCTTTCAGTATACAGTCCTAACCCTCCTTAACCATTCCTGAGCTCGATCCTCATCGATGTGAGGTTGTTCCAAGAGTATTCTGTACTTGCAGCTATATTCATGCATGTTCCACATTTCTTGCCTTCTCATCTGATCCTTCACCTTATATTCTTTTTTTTTTTTTTTTTTTTTTTGGCACTTTCAATTGCTGCCTGATTTTTATCCACTTCTGGTTTGATTTCCATTCCCACTTGACACTGATAATGCTTCTGCTAAACTAAGCAGGGAAGTCATCTTAGACTTATTCTTCTCGTGTTTCCACTTCTGGTTTGATTTCCATTCCCACTTGACACTGATAATGCTTCTGCTAAACTAAGCAGGGAAGTCATCTTAGACTTATTCTTCTCGTGTTTCTGGAGTCTACTTGGGGTATAAAAATATCTGTGTAAACATTTCCAAGCAAAAATCCTAAATCTTCTAGACTTTGTTGCATATTTGGGAGGCATACATATATTCCCCCGTTGTTTCTTGTAAATTGCTTAGCCAGTCTGTCTTCCCAATCCTTTCTAACCTCCTCTGATTGATTCTTATAGTTATCATGCAGTATTTTATTCCTTTTTTAACAGCAGCTTCTGTTCTAGATTCTACTAAAAACTCCACCAGTGCTGGTCTTTCATATGGGATTCATGAATACAACTGACTGAATCATGCGCAAGTACGGATAGGTGCAAGGCCAAACCACAATTACTGATACACAAAAGAGCCAACACATTGAAGTCAGCTTCCAACTGAAATTTAATGAAGGTCAAAGCACAATGGACCACATCACAATGAAAATATCAGAACAGCATACACCTTCATCAGTGCATATTAACATCAACCCCTTATTGGATTTAAATATAATTTCATCAGCCAATTAAGGCTGCAATTAATTATATATGCTCATTGAGCCCTGGTGCAAATAGTGCCCCTAATCTAATAATCCACATTTGTTCTTTTTGATTAAGCAATGAGTGCCATTCGACTTTATCAGTTTTACAGTTTACCCTATCTATAATAGTAAACATGAAGCGGGCAGAAACATGTTTCAAAGGGTGTTTATACAATGCATTGGTCTGTCTAGCACACCGTATATCATTAAGGTTTTCAGACATCCTTAGCTTCAACAGATGTGAAGTTGGCCCCACATAAAATACTGAGCAAGAATACATTGCTAAATACACCACCCAATCAGTGTTGCAATTCTCATATGTCCAAACCTCAAATACCTTAGAACTAAAATATGTATCTTTATTAATAAATTTGCAAAAATTACAATGCCCACATGGAAAGCAACTCACTAATCTATCTCCATCCAACCTGACCTGATGTACATATTTACTCCTATAATGTGTCTGTTTGTAATGATTAAACCAGCCGGCCAATGTACACAGACTTCTGCCATTAGTGTATCACAACCAGCAACAAGATGTGTGATTGTTCTCAGTCCTGTTTTACAAAACCTACATTTGCCTGGTTCTCTCACATGCTCAATGGACTTTATAAACCAGTGTGTACATAGTCCATTATTTTGGGCTGCCAATATTAACCTTTCATCTTTTGGTTTAAAGTCAACTCTCCTTAACCATTCCTGTGCTTGAACCTGATCGATGTGAGGTTGTTTCAAGAGTTTTCTGTATTTGCAGCTATATTCATGCATGTTCCACATTTCTTGCCTTCTCATCTGATCCTTCACCTTATATTCTTTCGGGGTTTTTTTTGGCACATTCAATTGCTGCCTGATTTTTATCTACTTCTGTTTTGATTTCCATTCCCACTTGACATCGATATGCTTCTGCTAAACTTATTGTACTTATGTTTCTGGAGTCTACTTGGGGTATAAAATATCTATGTAAACATTCCCAAGCAAAAATCCTAAATCTTCCAGACTGTGTTGCATATTTGGGAGGTATACATATATTCCCCATTGTTTCTTGTAAATTGCTTATCCAGTCTCTCTTCCCAATCCTTTCTAACCTCCTTTGATTGATTCTTATACTTATCAGGCAGTATTTTATTCCTTTTTTAACAGTAGCTTCTGTTCTAGATTCTACTAAAAACTCCACCAGTGCTGGTCTTTTATTTAGGATTTCCCTGTTTCTGTTTGTCTATAATTTATCAGTCCGTGATGGGGAAGGCAGTCTCTAACCTGCAGTCCAAATACATTCTTGGCATCTTCCCATTCTGTTACCTTTCCCTCTATAGTTATTTGCTCCCAATATCTTGGTTCCTTTGCCATTTTTCTCCAATAAATTCCAGCCCCCTATTGTCTTTATCCTTAATTGCAGAATCTTCTTTCTCCATCCCTGTGTTGGCTTAGTTCTTAAAATATTTTCTGCTACTTTATGAATATAATATTCTGTATGATTATTGTTATTCTCCTTAAACATCTGCTTCCAAAATCCCAACCTCTCCTTATTTCTTAAGCTTCACCCCTCCCCATTCCCTCCATTTTGTCTTGGTAGGAAAGTGTTACTGAAAGTTTCAAGGGAGAAGGCATCTAATTTTAATAGCTTTTTATCTGAGATTGTCTTGGTTCTCCATCAGACAGCAAATGACTCGTATCAAATATTTTCTCTGCCAATGATGTGTGATTTATTGATTTTACAGTGAGCAAGATCTACCATGCCAGCCTAGAATCTCTTTACTCCTGTTTTGCAGAATCTATAGTTAATGCATTTGTTGTTTTCTGAGGATGTTTTGTCTACTTGAGAAAGATTAAAACGTCTTTATCAGGCAATCCCAGTTATCAGAATGGAGCTGTTTTTCCATTTTGTGCCATATAAACTGTTTAGATATTTTATAAAAAGCATAAAATGTATTTAAACATTTCCAGCAAATTATAACAAATGGTAAAATTTGCTGTGTAAAATTAATGCTGCTGCCTCTTGTCTTAGAGTGATAATTCTTATTCTGCTATCAAAATATTCATTACGCTGTTGCATCTGAGATAACAACAAGCAGAAGATGAAAAGTTACTTCTGGCAAACAGGATTTGTGTTCATTAAGGAGATCATCAGATATAAAGTTACTAAGAGTTCTTCCTAAAACAAAAGCAAAACCTTCTACCTTGTGTTACTTCTTCCTTGGCTTAGGTTAGAAATGTACTCCATGTGCATTAACAAGCTCAATCAAGTAAGATAACTCAGGGCAAGACCGCAATCCAAACTGTAGCTTGCTACAGAACCCCCCACCATGCCCCAGGATTCCCACTCCTCATTTCTTGATACACTGGAAAGTATTAGGGTACAACCCAACACCATAATAATGGGCGATTTCAAATACCCCACCATTAACTGGGAAAACTATTCATGTACCAACTCTTTTGCTCAACGTTTTCTGGAATTCATAAATTCCAATGCCTTGGATCAACTTATTCACACCCCCACCAGGGGCAGCAATATCCTAGACCTGGTCATTACCAACATGGGCAACTGGTGTTTCACACTAAAGGTCAATTCCTCGTTGGTCAGATCCAACCACAAGCTAATCACCCTAGACATCAACATCCCGTCCTCAATTAGGGAAACCACCGTAAAAAACTTCTCCAAAGCCAACTTCACACTTCTTAAGACAGAAGTGGCAAACTTCATGACAGCCATGCTGAAGGACAATAGAGGTACGACTGCTGAATCCTACACAAATGCACTTTATAAGCACTTACACGAGTGCATGGATCATGCTATCCCTAATAGAACCAAGATGCTATCTTCCAAAAAAAGGAAGCCAATCTGGTGGTCCTCTGCCATAAACAAACTTTACAACAGAAGAAAGAAACTGTTGCAAAAAAGAGTAAAATCCAATGACTGGAGGAACTCCCTGGTCAACCTCAGTAAGAAGCTGAGATCCCTCATAAAATCCTCCAAAGCTAGTTACGAAAATAAAATTGCCACAGACTCTAAAGACAGCCACAAAGCATTCTATAGCTATGTCAAGAATCTCAATGGCAACACTCAGATCTGCTCTGAGTTACAGCACAATGGCACTAAATATACAGAACCATCTGATATTGCCAACATTCTGGCAGACAGGTTCAGTGTTAACTTTACCCCCCTCTCACCCCCTAGAGGGCCCATCTCTATACCGGAAGAATGCAAAGTTCCTGTAATCACGGCTGCAGAGGTAAAAAACACACTCTCCAAAGCCAAGAACACAGCATCCATGGGACCTGACAATATCCCAGGCTGCGTTCTACATGAACTACAGAATGAACTGGCACCCTACCTAAGTACCATGTTCAATCATAGCCTCACCTCAGCCTTTGTACCCACTGAATGTCGCACTGCGACTGTTATCCCACTGCACAAAAGGGGAGCCACGACGGACCCCCGGGAACTACTGCCCCATTAGCCTGATGAGCCTGGTCTGCAAGGCCATGGAACGTATCATCATGGAACTCATAAACAAAGACACTGGTAGTCTCCAAACTCTGGACCCTACCCAGTTCGGATTTGTAAAAGGCAGATCATGCCTCCTAAACCTGATAGACGTCTTTGAAGCAGTCACCAAAGCCATAGATGATGGTAAGGTGGTTCACACAGCTTATCTAGATCTCGCCAAGGCTTTTGACACCATCCCCTACTCTGGAGTTTTAGATAGGCTCACTAAACTAGGTATAAATCCCTATGTCACAAGATGGCTTGCCAACTGGCTCATGGACAGAACCCACACTGTGAAAGTAGCAGACTCCAAATCCGACTTCAGACCAGTGAAAAGTGGAGTACCACAGGGTTCAGTCCTGGGTCCTCTCCTGTTTGGTATCTACTTCTCTGAAGTACAGGCTAACACAGAAGGTCTTTGGCTAACAAAGTTTGCAGATGACTGCAAACTAGGAGCCATAATCAAAACTCCTAATGATGTGGACATATTACAAAAGGGCCTCACTGAAACAGATGCCTGGTGTCAAAGCCATGGCCTGAAGCTCAATGCCAAGAAGTGTATTGTCATCCCCTTTGGTAAAAACTCTGTACCCATGAAGTACCACATAGCTGGTAGTCTACTTAACGCCGAAAATGTGATGATACCTTGGGACACAGGTGGACAGTAGTCCCTCCTTTGATAATCACATCGCCACAGTGATCAGGAAATCTTTCTATGTGGCTCACCTCATCACAAAAGGTTTCTCATCCAGAAAAAAAGAGGTCATTGTTCCCCTCTACTCATCACTCATTAGACCCATTATAGAGTACAACGCCCCTTTTGGTATGTACCTCACAAGACATCTACAACAACTGGAAAGGCCACAGAAATACCTCACAAAGAGGATTACTGGCCTCAAACAGATGCCCTCATGAACCGTCTCAAAAAACTCCAGCTTTACTCCATTGCATATCGCCTACTCAGATGCGATCTCTGCCTAACATACAAAGCTATGTCAAACCCAGAGCTGTTGGACATGCTCCACTTAAAAAAATCCCAATCCCTCCGAGCTACACACTCTAGGGACCTAAACCTTGTCACCACAATAAACAGAACATGCTGGAGGGATAGATTCCTGTCCCACAAACTTCCCATACTCTGGAACAGACTACCTATCTATGTCAAACAGAGCTCCTCATTAGCACTCTTCAAGAAAAATCTTGATGATTGAATGGGAAATAGGAAATTCACCCCAGGGATCACTTCTGTGGCTCTGCTCGACAGGGGCACAGGAAAATAATTTTCTTGGGTGGCGAAAGCCAGTGTACATTTTTGGCTAGGCTTATATAGGCCCTAGGGCCAATAGCCTAGTATCTACCTATGAACCTATAAGAATATCCAAGGGGTGTACCTTTGCCTGACCTTTTGCTTAACTCTAGAAACTGTTGCCTGAATCTCTAGCAGTAAATCCAAAAGCGGGCTCTCTCAATTTATCTGAATTCTTATTATCATAGACTGAGAGCAAAAATAAAGGAAAGTCAGTCTTCGTCTTGTCCTGCCATAGCTGACTGATGAGATTTTGTAGGTCTTTAAATTTATATAAATTTCTACAAGTTACAAATGTGTTTTGCCAGTCACCCCTTCCTTCTTCAGATGCCCAGAAAACTGGGGACTTCCCTTGGAAACGTTCTTTTTTTTTTTTTCTGCATCATATTTTTCAATGCTTGGTTAGTCTTTTTGCTTGTAATATTTCATATTCATTAGTCAAAGTTCAGTGGTCAACCATTTTTGCTTGCTTGTCTCTTTTCCTTCTTACGTCTTCTCATATTAAAGAAAATGACCTTTCTGACAGTATTTCATATTGTATCATCCCTGAGAAAAGAATGCATACAAAATACTTCTGGAAAAGTCCAAGCCGAAAGAAAATGAAATAAAACACAATAGGAGCCAAATGAAGCTAAAACAGTTACATAACAAGAAAAACTTAAAACTGTTTTTGTTCATATGCTTAACAGATGAACTTCCATTTGTGAATGAAAGTACTTGTTTTAAATTCTCAGAGTTCCATTTGCCTCCTGTTGTATTTTATTTTATTTTGTTTTGGTTTCAAGAAAAGCATTCTCCTGCCTGGAATTTCTACCTTTTGGGTAAGAGCCTAACATTCATCCTCCTAAACTGAGTCTGTATTTTATTTCTTTAAATAATATTTTAGTAGTTCTGATTTTGACTAGAATGATTTGTGAATTACGGGCATTAATATTCTGTGAACTTTGTATAGTTTTTCCATAGAGTTTTTTCCAGAACAAATCATTTTATTGTTATTTTCTTACTGTTAGCTTTATAACAGAAGAGAGTAAAGGTGAAATAATTTGGAATACTGTGGATATCCAGAGGCACCCCAGTTATTCAGAAGACTAAATACATCAGACATTTTGACAAAATGCTTGTTCCCCTCGAGACTGAAAGAAGGTAGACCTGTTACATCTTGAGTAATTTTGTCTGTAGAATTAACAGCCTTTATAAGTTGGAATTTTCACTGTAGCTCCCATAAAGTTTTGCCTTATATTCCAGTAGTACTATCCAGGCTTTTGGCTTGATTTAAGCATATTGTGTGCTGTTGTATCCAATAGTAAGAAATATAGTGGTAGTTATCTGGGACAAATATGGTGTTACAGCTCTGCTTTCATTGTGAAGTTCTTTGCATACGTGTCTCAAACACGAGTTGGTTATGACTGATGACCTGATTATAATAGTCTGTGCTGTCCACAACATGATGTAAATGGTTTGCAATGCACCTTCACTTAGAATGATTCAGAATATTTAGGGCAAGCCGGATCGGTCCACAAGTGAAAGGGGCTGTTACTGCATTGGAATTTTTTCTGAAGGGGCTTGATTGATAGACTGTACAGTGGTAGGCATCACGATGATTTGAGGATCTACTGTTACTCATCATTATTTTGTTATGGTTTAGCAAAGGAACTGCAGCTTAATTTTCTAGTGAAAAGAGATCAACATTTTGGACCAGTTTTATAGCCTTCTCTGAAAAATAAAATCATCCCATTGGATTTCCACAAGAGAACACTACTGAACTTACAAACAAATGAGTAACTGCTGCTACCTTCTTGTCACTACTATAACTGTGTGTCTGCTTATCATTGCATAAAGGAGCATGTGAACAAACTCTGGCGCATGGTGTTTTAAATAAAAAATGTTTTATTCTGGTAAATTAGAGATGTAGTCCAGCAGTTGCATTGTACAGTGTTTAACACTGTATCAATCACTTAGCTATTTAAGATCTTCCAAACATGAAGTCCTTAATGTCCCATATGAAATACCTTACTCCTCTTACTGGCTGTAACTCTCTTGATCTTGTTTGCATTTTATATTTCTTGTAACAGTGCTTCAAAAATGCCCTCAGCAATAGAACTCTAATGGCCTTGAATCCTATGATTAAAGTTATTGTCAAGGTGCAGCATTACATTACAGTTCCATCAATTTATGATCCTTCCCACAACCTCTCTTATTTACTATTTCTATCTTTGTTTTTGAGTAAGGGGGAGCAATGTGGTGCAGGGCCTTTGGCCATTGTACTCTCCTTCCTCTTGTCATTAATTTTAATTGGTACTTGGACATTTTTTTTCAGTTTTTTGTTTTGTTTAAGCTTTAAGCCATCCCTACTCGTGTATTTTGTTGAATGAGTTTTCCTTCAGCTGACTGAACTGAAGTAAATAATGCCTGGCCCATTCTGATGCCACTTTAGATTGTGTCAGTTAAATTTCGATTGATAGTAGTACCTATTCCTTCTTTTGGAATAGCCACTAAATTACTGAGTAAGAGCTGATTCTTATCATAAACCAGAAAAGTGAATGATGCAGACATACTTAGAGATATATTTTCCTTTAACTTTACGCAAACATCAAAATCATAAACGTGCATAGTACTTTGGTGTGTTTTACTTATTTTACTGCACAATTAAACCCTGCATATGAAGTGTATGCAAGTGCTTTTAAAGCACTACATTACATAATGTACTAAATCCAGAGATGATGAGTATGTTTTTATATTAAAATCGGTGGCTCATTAATTTTTTGGCAGAGAGGATCGATTAAATTCTATTTTTATTTACTTTACATGTTGTCTGTGAACATCAATTGATAACCATAGCAGCAGTGGTGGCTCACTAAATCAAAAATTTATTTTTCACATCATTTAAGGTCCTGTCTGTGGGAAGCTTGTACAGTCCTGATGTACGCTATTCTTTTAATATTCCTGTAGAAGACCGGGGAGTTGACCTTTTTACATGGGATCCAGATGGCTCTTGGCAAGAATGCAGTAAAATATGTCAAGGTAATGCACAAATGTTGCCTAGTTTGATGTGTTTGTCTCTGCAGCATGTATAATGCATTTATTCAAACACTCATCATCGCTTTATATGCATATAACGTGCATAACAGTTTGTTTCATCCTGAGATTGTTGATAATTTTATATAATTTCCGTATAGTTATTTCACATATTTGCATTTGGTATAATTCAGTACACTGTGTTTTATTTCTTTGCTTAGGATTTTATTGTTTAAGTACCTGCCAGTTTCTCGTATGGCTGTTGGCACTTCCATGATAACCATGTGTCAAGTATACAAGCAGAGTAAGATTGATCTTAGTTTCAGAGAAAATAATTCATTGATTAGCTATGCCTGATGAATATTCTTACTTCCCCTGGTAATTGTTTTGATGCTGTGTTCTGTAGAAATAGCTGTTTTAGCTATAGCCCACATTTTCTGATTGGATTTCTCAAAAAAATACAATTTCTATTGGTGTTTTCAAGATTTATTGCCATTTGGCAGTGTGATTGGGCTCAGATTACTTTACATCATGTGTACAGTATTATTTTATCCAGATATTTATTTTGCCGTCTTTGTGCAATATTCTTTAATCCAAATGCTTGGCTTTTATTTATTTTGCCACATTTTTTTATGGATGAGGTCTGATTTCTTTTCGCAGACCTTAGCAGGTGCCCTTCTGGAAACCATTTCCCACTTAAACATTTTCACAAACAGTGTGGGATTTATTTAATAAAACCAAGAAAATATAGCGAACCAAAGTCACCAAACCACAAAAACGGATGCAGGAGACTCGACTGCAAAATAACTCAGTTTTAATGTATAAAACCAATTCACCCAGCACGAACACAGAAACACGAATAAAAATGTAACAATCCAAAAGCATGAACGCCTTTCTAATACATGCGTTTTCGTCCAAATGGACTTCATCAATAATAAATAAATAGTCTAAAGTACTGTAAACACTGTAAAAGTTTTATAGAGGCCACTAGAAGTAAAAGATCAAAGTAAGAAAACAAGAGGAAGTCTTCTGTTTTCTCAATGCATGTGAAAAAAGGTGGCTGTTGTAACTTTAGGATCAGTATCCATAGCTAATAAATGTGTCTGATTTTCTTCATTACAAGTTATATTAGAGTGCAGGACATCAGTGTGGGTCCCACCACTGAAAGCTGCTTCAGTGAAAGTACATCACCTGTACTGGCTGCGACAACCCACCATTGGACCAGTAATGAAGGAGCCTCAATCCTCAACACTGGCACCTGTGGGGGACATTCACTGGGAGGATGACAGGTACATACACAGTATTTCCAGATGCAGCAAGTGCAATTTCCCATAAGAGCACCTAGAGACTACAGTCAATCCAGGGCTGGTTTCTCCCTCTTTCTCCAGATTCCCAATACGACTCCCCACTGGCACAGCTATAGAGTTGAGATCTCAGCTGAGTGACCAAGCCAAGACCTCCAGCACCCTCTCTGCCCAGCCAGTGCTTCGTGTTCCTGCCCACACACGCGCACACACACACACACACACACACACACACACACACACACCTGGGAAAGGCTGGCACAGGTTTACTAGCTATACCTCCCTCTGCCCAGACTATAAGGTAGGTATCATTGCCACCAGTCACTCCTTATCTACTTTAGACCCTTAACAAAGGGTGTCCAAACCTACTGTGTAACATTAATATTAATACATACGGTAGTTTGACAAAGAGCAAGGCTGTTAGGAGTGGCCCACATAATGTCACCAAATAAATATGTTAGTACTATCAAAACTTAAATATCTCTACACAGATCAGCCACAATGAAAGGTTTAAATATATTTAATAATAATAAAAGAACAAGACAATACTAAATATATGTTCATAGTGACAGCAGAGTTCAAAACCCCAGAAAATATTTAAAACAGCATTGCAGTACAGGCTCACACAAATAAAGAAAAATATCTAAACTAAGCTTCACTATATTCCTGACTGTTTCTAAGAGAATTACTGTAACCTAAGAACTTACTAATAGAGCAAGGCAGACGTGGTGAATGGATCTTCTAGTTGTTGTCAGGTCCAAGACAGAATACAGAATGCTCTGGTTCACTGAGAAACTTCTCAAAATAATATCTCAAGTATTACTGCTGGGATGGATTGCAGAATGACATCACTTCTTGTCATCTGACTTCTAGTTCGTATGCCATCCCCCATTGCTGAAGCTGGCATTGCTTAGCACCTACCTGTAAAAAAAAATACAGACAAGGGCTTGCTCAGGTCTTTTGCAGATGCTGGAAGTCATAAAACAAATTGCATTCCTCCATGCTTTCAAGACTAGTAATTAGTTCACTCCGAAGAGAATACAGAAAGCTTCCTAGTACAGACTCTGTGTCTCTAGCTGCATTGAAACCTGTCAGATAGCCTCTTTTATTGTGTAGCCTATAAAATAATTTAATTTCAGATATTTTTCCAAAGTTTCCTGGACTGAAGTTAACCTCCTTTATTCCAGCTTCCACTGTTAAAATATATACATTTAAACAGTTACAATAGTGCAGGTACATGTCTGTCTCTTCTAGTAGGGCATACTGTGGTTACATTTCAAACACACCACTCTACAAATACCCTTTCAACACACATGTGTACAAGCAGTTTGATATACACATGACCTACAGTTCTAATACATTTGTAACAAAAGCATCTTGTATAAATCATTTCGATATTCACTAATGACAATATAATTATTTACAAAATTCCAGCTAGCTGTCCTGGCAGTATCTCTTTTCTTCACACTGGCTATGCCTCAAAATGATTCCTAGAGATTTGCTGAAGTGTGTATTAAGGGTGCAGGCTCTCTGGTTACCCAGGTATCTTGTGTATTTGTTTTGTGCTTTATTCGTTTTTATTTGATTTCTTTATTAACCAAGTACACTTGCTAAGATCAGCTGCTTCTTTTCAGTGGCAGCCTGAGAAAGCTCTATTTTTAAGAAGTTTATTTAGATTCACACAGTAGACAAGTGGAGATTGAGAATCAAGCTGGGCATAAGCAGGCTAGCAGCTCACAACCGTAATCTTCTGCCTTGAACTGCCAAGACAGAACCTGTAAAGGCTTCAGCTTTATTTATTACTGAAACAGTTGATACTGTGCATTCTGCTCTGTAATGCAAAGGATTCTGAAGGAAGAAGAAGAGGAATATTACGAATTATTTGTTTAGTTTCCTACTTCTTGTTACCATAAAGGTAAAGCTGCATCTTGTGTTACATGTCCCACCTTGCCTCAGGATGTTGCTTTTGGTGAAATGGTAAACCTTATTGTTCTCAGTGAATGAACCAAGTTATTAAATAAAATATGTCTGATGGTGGCTTAAGCATACCTTGGTCCCTGTTTGGAATTGCCTCTGCCCCCACAGATACACTTGATTTTTAGACCACACATAAATGCACATTTTTTATTCATCTTTCTGACTGTTTTCTTATTTATCAGATTGTTTTAAATAATATTTGTTGTTTTATAAAGTAAAATATGTGCATGCTTAAAGATGAGTAACCATTAACATTTTCAGAACAAGATGTGAAAACAAAATTTACTAGCCAATAGTAAAATAAACATTTTAGAAAATGTCAACCATAAAAACTGCACAAACTGCTGTCAGCTCCAAAACTTGGTTATCATTTAAGTCATAAAATAAGTTAATGCATTATCTGCTTCAAGATACATAAATATATAGACATATGGTAAAACTATAATGACAGTCTACAATAAAATTTGCATGCAAAGACACATCAATGATCTAGTTGATGGCAGCATGCATGTGTAACTCTCTTGTACATCTTACTTCCTAGAATACAAATGCGAGTTACACCCACTCACTCTATGTTTTGTATGTATTTTTTCTTGACCGAGTTAGTTTCATTAGGCTAGTCGCCTCTTTCACTGGAGACCTAGGTGGGATTTCTACTGCTAGGAGAAATTTGGACAGGGCATTGGGGAACTTTCCATACTTATTATAGTAATCACAACGAGTATCGTCAGCAATTACGAGTGCTTGTCTTGGTCCTAGTGGAGTGGCAGCTGGGAAAACATTGTGCAATATGGAAAACCAGAGTGAGGGAGCAGAGGCAATCACCAGCTTAGGATATAGTGTGTTGATAGATTCAGAGACATCATTCCAGTGAGACTTATTTGCAGAGTTGAGAGATGAAATGGAGGAGTCTGTTATTGCAACCCTACAATCAGGAGAGTTGCAGGATGATATATTGAAGGAGATGATAAGCCAAAGTGAACCCGAGAATAGTGGTGAAGTGTCTTGAGATATTTTGGAGAATGTATGGGAAGAGGAGATAGCGGAAGTTGTGGAGGGGGATAAAGAAAAAAAAATTAGAAGACTTATGCCGAGACAGTGACCAGTATGTTAAGAGAAAAGGTAGATAAGCTGGAGAATTTAAATAAAGGAAAATTGGTGGTGAAGCTGCAAAATAAATGTGAAGTGGCAGTAAACCGGTACAAGGTATGGGGCAATGTTGTTTTACCTCTAGACATTACAATTCAAGAGGTAAGGGCATGTATTCTTATAAACAAAAATACTTTTTTGATATTATTTTTGAAACTCTGTAAAGCATGAAAAACTTTATTAGTGAATTTGAAAAAAGAAAAATGAAAATCAATGTAATGAGTATGTAATAAAGACTGTGTTTAGAGAAACATTAAAAAAGATACATATACAGTTTTGAACTGAGATAGAAACAGAGACTTTAAAGAGACATTTGAAAGACATTTGTAAAGAAGTGTTGGACATTATAAAAGTATATGATGACGGGGTTTATGGACTGGGGGATGAAGCAACAATGTATTTTAAAAATGGAAAATAAGAATATGCATATACCAAGTGTTATAAATGTTGAAGGGACCTGAGGTTTTGTGAAGTACTGGGCGCAAGTAAGAACTTGTTTATGTGAAAAAAGAGGGACATATTATGAATAATTGTGAAAAAGGAGGTGTTGCATTTGTGGAAAGATGTGACGTGGGGAAAAATTGTGAGTTGGAATGTAATAAATGTAAACAAAAAGGATATTTAGCAATAGAGTGTAAGGAAACAGAAATAGAAAATGAAAATAAAATTGAAGAAAGTAGAGAGGCAGGAAAAGAAAATAAGATAAAACAAGTAAAAAAAGAAATAAAGAAGAAAATTCAGAATTTAGTGCTGAAGAAGGTATAAGCTGGACTGTAGTTAAAAAGAAAACATCTATAGGTAAAAAGATTTAAAGATAGAAAAATAAAAAATTGAGTACAAATGTAAAAGGTAGAAAAAAGGGAATAGATAGAATGAAAAAGAAAGGGAAATGAAAAATAAACAATACTTGACATACTAAAACAAAACAATAAATAAATAAGAATAACCTAAGTGTATTATCAATAAATTTGAATGGTCTTATATAACAAGTAAAGTAGGAATAATAGAATAGTGTAAAAACTGTGATATAGACATAATTGTATTAGAAGGCATAAGGTTTATAACAAAAGAAGAAAGATTACAGACAGACAACTTGGAGATTGAACATATAATATTTAATTTAGAAAATGAACATTGTTCCAGAATTGCAATTTTATACAGAACAACAGTTAAGGTATTAGACACAATTTTAGTAAGAATGGGCAGACTAACTGTCCTGGATATTAGATGGCAGGAAAAAATACACATAATTGTAATAGTGTGTTTATGTAATGTTAAAGAAAGAAAATATTTATTTCAGCAAATATTAGATGATGATATACAGAACATGAACATAATAATAATGGGATTTTAATTGTAATTTAAGAGAATAAAAAAAAATAAAAAGTGAAAAGATGCACAAATAATGAGGGGAATACTGAAACATGCAAATTATGGAAACAAAGGTGGCATATATAGAAGAGATTTATACAAAGAAGGGAAGCAGAGGAATCTAAAATGATTGGCAAGTTAAAATATTTACAAATTTAATGAGTAAAGAATTGGAAAGGAGATAATGATAGATGAATCAGATAAATTAATTAAGCAAATTAACATAGATTCAGTAGCAGGTTCAGATAGAATCAGTTATGAGATGCATAAAAAATTAAAAGGTTGATAAAAAGCCTATTTAGTAAAAATTTTGAATGAATGAATGGAAGAGGGTCTCAAGTATAAAGAATTTTGCAGTGGAATTTTACATTTTTTTATGGAAAAAAGGGAGTAAAGAAGAAATAACTGGAGGCCAATAATATTAAACAATACTGATTATAAGATATTTATGAAGATTATACAGAAAAGGGTGGAAAATAGAGTACAAAATATATTAGAAGAAAGTGTATTCAGTATTAAAAGTAGTGGTTGTCAAGATCGTTTAATGATTTTAAGAGAACTAGTAGATGAAGTTATGAAGGAAAGACAAGAAGTAAAATTAATAGTAGGTGATGTTAATAAAACGTTTGATGCAGTAGATCATGAAGTGTTGTGGAAATTATGAATAGTTACAATATTTGTAAGGAAATTAAAAGCATATGTACAACTGCTTGTAAAAACAACAACATAAGAATACTAATTAATGGCTGGTTAAGTAAAGAAATAGAAATGAATAATGGATTTAGACAAGCATATCCAGTGAGTAGTATTCTGTTTGTTTTATTATGAATGTAATAGTGAAATTAAAAGTAAAATGAAAAGGGGAGAATATGTAATGGAAAAGTGTATACAAATTCCAGTAATAATAGCACACATGGATGATATAGTTGTTGTAACAAAGAATTTTTCTTGGATGGAAAAGTAATTAATTATTTAATAGTTTTAGGGTGGCCCTTAATAAAGAAAAAAGTCAATGATTGGGAAGTAGTAAGAAAGTAGCAGGTATACAAATTACTTTAATTGAAATAAAAGTATTAGAAATAGAGTTTGATATTCAGGAAATAAAGAAAACTTAGCAGGAACATTTGATAAGTATAAAAGAACTATGTGTATTATGAAAAACATGTAAATTGTCATATAAAAGGAAAGGAAATGTGGTTAATTCTGTGTTGTTAAGTAAAATGGCATATTTAATAAGTGTTTTCATGATTCCAAAAATGAATGAAAAGGATGTAAAGGAAATGATTGTTTTCCTTTATATGGGGTTCTAGATTGAAACTAGTTAAGAGAAGTGTTATACAGGAGTAAAGAATGTGATGGTTTAGGTTTAATAAATCATGTAGCAATTAGAGTATTTTGAATTTATATAAAATGTCAATATGGATAAAAGATAAAAAGAAATTAGTCGGAAAGACATTTAATTGTAAATACAAGGATGTGGGAAGAAGCTAGAGCTAACAAAATAAAGAAAAAAGAATATTATGATGATGAAATACAAAACTATCTAGAAAAGATAAGAATATATAAGATAAAGATTGAAGAAATGAAAGAAAAGAAAAACATGGTATGAAAAGATAATAGATCATTCATTTTGTATTAATCCATGGGAAAATTTGCAAGAAGAAAAAAATAAAAGCTATTAAAGAAAAAGAGAAATTGTATAAACATTGGGTGGAATGTCAAGATTTCTTATGGAGGTTAAGTATAAATAAACTTCCTGTTAAAAGTAATATGTCCTATAAAAAGAGAAATCAAAAACGAATTTGTGTTATGTGGAAGATGAAAGAGTTTTGTCATGTAAAATAGTAGGAAAATCATGGAAGAAATTGTGTGAAGAACTTTTTTTGTAAATATAGCAAAAAGAAAAAGACATAAATATGATTATGATAGCATACATGTATTATAAAGATATTAAAAAAATGAATAAACAAAGTCCTTTCCTAACCTTAAAACTCCCTGTCTAAGTTTAACCTTAAACCCTGCTGTCTAACCCTAAAACTTTCTGTGTAATCCTAACCAAAAGCCCAGTCCCTAAATCTAATTCTGTAATTTTGTTACTAACTGTAAAACTCTAGCCTTAACCTTAATCCTAAAACCCCCTCCATAAGTCCACAACTGTGACTCTAACTCTAGCTATAGTGCCCCCTTTCTAACCCTAAAACTCTATTCCTAACCTTAACTTTAAAACCTCTTCTGTAACCCTAAACCTCCACTGCTACCCCAAGTCTAACTCCCTTTGTAACCCTAACCTTAATTCTAAAGCCCCTTCCTAACCCTAAAACTATAACCCTAGTTCTAACCCAAAAACAAATCTTCCATAAGTCTAAAGCTTCAACTGTAACCCTAATCCCAAACCTCCTCATCAACCATAGTCTCCATGCCTAACTCTAACTGTAAAATGCCCCAAACCCTAAAATTCTGACCCTAACAGTAAAAACCATATGACTAACCCAACCCCCAAAGAATTGACTTTAGAATATAGTAAAGTTAATCACCTAGGGTGCAATAATTGCATCTTCCATTTTATCTCAAAACACTGGCAAGTGTCTTTCTCAGAGTAACTCACAGGTACACTGCTTCTGCAAAACCTGTAGCTGCATCTTCTTTGTCTTTTCCCGGTTAGGGGTCACCACAGCGGATCACCTGTCTGCTCATGATTGGCAGTAGAGTTTTACAGTGTCGAGTTGCCAGCCTGGCGCCCAACCTTCCATGGAAGGCACACACATGCACACACTCACACCTAGGGCTAATTTAGAGTGTCCAATCCACCTACAGCATGTCTTTGGGATGTGGGAGGAAACCGTAGCACCCGGAGGAAATGCACGTGACCACAGGGAGGACATGCAGACTCTAAAACCTGTAGCTGCATGCTGTAAGTAATTATGTGCATGGCGCTGAGTGTAATAAAATTGTTGTTGCTGTCAGCTTACGTGATAAAATATTCAAGCTAAGAGACATACAAGGTAAGTAGCAGTAGCAGACTCGGTAGCCCATGTAAAGCTAGTGATACCAAAACGTTCTGCATACTCATACTGAAGGGATGGACAACAAGTAAGGTAAAAGCTGAAAAGAGTAGATGATGTAAATAGGTCAGTAACATCTCACTTACATAACAATAATGGAACAATGTAGGGGTACAAGCTAACATACTATGCTAAGCAGACAGACATTATCCTGTTGCCTATGCTCACGTGGTATTTATGTATCCATTTTTCACCATAGGTTCATACTTCATAGGTAGGTACTAGGCTATTGGCCCTAGGGCCTATACAAGCCTAGCCAAAAAGGTAGTCTGGCTTTCACCACCCAAGAAAATTATTTTCCTGTGCCACTGTCAAGCAGAACCACAGAAGTGATCCCCGGGGTGAATTTCTTATTACCCATCATTCCATAAATTCTCCATTTCTTTCCTAATGAATCAAGGACAAAGCCAAACATAATGGGAAATAGAAGTCCAAAATAAGAGAAAAATGTAAGTGTTACTCAATTCACTTAGAAAGTTAATAGAACAATAGGTTTTGCATCGACATTCACTTTATGATTAGTAAAAATTATGAAACTTTAATATCTGGCAAAGACTCATTGAGTGATTGGATGTAATCCTCAATGATTTACCAGAAAGTCAAACTTTTTATAAGGGACACAGCAAAAATATAAAGCAAAATCAGACTTTCTACAAAACCAGGGAGGGCTAAGAGGTATGCATCATTTGCATTAGCAAGTTTAGCTCATGAAGATTTCCAGAAACAATGTTGCCACTCAGTACTTTGAGTTTTCTCTGCAGTGCTGTTTGCGTTTTATGTACCAAATTTTTAAGGATGCTTCTTTTTACTCTGGTGATCTGTGATTTCAGTGTGATGAATGCCGAGTTTGCAATGTTAATGGGTATTTAATGAATCTAAAAAGTTCATAACTAATTAATTCAGGTGCAAACTTTTTTAAGTTATCACTTTTGATGTTCACCATGTTGACCTCTGCTGCAGTAGCCTAAGCTATATGGGTTATATTCTGCATAGGATATAATAGCTGGAATGCTTCCAAAGTTTCAGGGCACCTTCCCCATGCTCAAGCCATTAGTCAGCTCAAGATGAGCTGACTAAAAGACAGGTTTGGGCACCAAGCCCTCCAGTGATGTTCTTCATGTTTCACTGTTGCAGTCATCACACTTGGGTTATCTGCCTGCAGGTAGCCCTCAGTCGGCCTGAATACCAGAGACTTAGTATTTCTGCATTGGATGCTGTCGCTCCAGGACTGATGTCAGGTCATCAGGAGTATAAAAACAGGCAGCTGACGCCATTGCATCAGTCTTTCTTGCCGAGGAGCCCAAAGCAGAAGCAGTTCACAAGTGCAGGTCGGCCGCTACCTAAATTTTTGTTTATGAATTTAATAATCCTGAAGTCTTCTAAAGCTAAGTACCGCATTGGGAATCCTTTTTTCTTGTTCTAACTGATGTCAGAAAAAGTTAACAATTGTCTTGCCTGTGGAAACCAAATACCTCAAAGAGATTTTCATTCTTACTGCATCACCTAGACCACGACGTCCCTCGCTGTCGGTTTTGTGCCTTATTTAATGCCCAAACCATTTGTTGTTGGGCTCTCTTTGTCTCTAAATTCTTTCCCTCTCGATCTCTGTATTCTGAAATGGCTTCGGTAAGCCATCTGACTGCTGATATTCCGAAAAAACGTAAAGATAAAGACAGAGACAGACCACATAAGTCCAAAACTGCCGCCGGTGCTTCCATTAAGCTAGTCGCCAGTCCACCGGTACTCAGTGAGGCGCTTTCACAGCCCCTGATGCCCACTTGAAAGGTTTTGCAGGCCTCTACTGAGACCCACGAGACTGTTCATCAACTATGGAACCTGCGGATGTCTCCAGCTTGGATGGGTCCGGTGCCGCTGAGCAGGCACCAGCTTCTGAGGCAGTTATTCACTCAACTGATGTTCTACTCAAACCGATGACTTCTTTTTTAACTAAAACTACCGAGTTTCTTAGGCTCACAGTACTTACTACGCCTAGAAAACTGACAACCAAAGTGCATACACCTGCTCCCATGCCACAAAAATAAATGCTTAGAATGGCTGAAGACCTTATTACACTGATTAGGGGGAAGTCAGCCTTCCCCTGCTAAGAGACAGAGTCCAGTCCCCTTTAGCTTCTACAGACCAGGAGTCCGATGACTCTGAAATTTATGATTATGAAGACATGCCCTTATCTGCTTATGAGGATGCAGATGCAGAGGAATCCATTCCCTCTGCCTCCCCTCCACAGTATTTTTCTTTTGGTGAAACCCTGCATACCCTACGAGAGCATTTAAATTGGGAATGCCAAGACTATCCTCAGTCCAAAAAGAGACTCAGAGAATTTCTAGAGCTGCCTCAACACAGATCCTTAGCAATACCTCCTGTCCTGGATGTTGTGGATGATGTTTTTATGGAATCCAGTCTTACTCCTGACACTTTACCTCCTGCCCCTAGGAAACCAGACAGGTACTACAGAGTACCTGACACTCACAAATTTCTTTTCATGAATCCTACTGCTGACCCAGAGATCATTTCCCAGGGGCCTAAAGGCGTCAAAGCTACTACAGCCATGAATCTCACCCCTTCGGACAGGGATTCCAGAGCTTTGGACAGATGGGATAAGAAGGTATATACCTCTGCAACTCTTGCTATCAGGGCATTGAATTGTCAGTTTCACTTGCTGAAGTACCAGCAACATATTGTGGACCTTATTAAACAAAAAGTGGCAACCTTTTCAGACTGTGCAGAAAATAAAGAATTGCAGGAGCTTATGCACTCTGCAAGCCAAGTCAGCAAGCATACTTTGCAGTGTGGCTTTGATGCCCTAGAGGCATCTTGCCCGGCAGCTGGCTATGGCTTTTTACTGAGAAGACATGCTTGGCTGAAGGAGCAGACCTTGCCAGACCATGTCAAATCAAAGTTACTAGATGCTCCTTTGAATAAGGACTGTTTGTTTGGCACCAAAGCAGAAGAGGTTCTTGAAAAGATGGAAGGAAAAGCTAAGTCTATGCAAACTGCTAAAGAATTCTTACAAGTGCAACCCCCTAGATTCAGTAGGCATTGCCCTTCCAAACACTGGTCCTTTCATGCTCCCTCTAGGCCTTCTCACACCAGACCCAGGGGAAACAGAAACACCCAGACTTCAGTCTCAGGGTATTCAGAGATCTAAGCAATGGAGTGCCCCCACTCCTAAAGCAGGGAGTGGTAAGCCACCTCCTTATGGAAAAACCTTACAATGACTTCTTTATTTCACTCCCCAGCCCTGCCTAATTGCTTGTGCCCTTAGGAGGAAAATTTGCCCTTCATGCAAAAAACTGGATGTCCATCACTCAGGACTGGTGGGTCCTCAACATTGTATCCCACAGGTACAAATTTTATTTCCATTCACTGCCAACCCCAAGCGGGTTTCCAGACCCTCCTCCAAACCAGTGGGTAGAGGCTCAAAACCAAGTACTTTCCCTGCTCAATATTAGAGCTATTCAGCCGGTTTCAGTAGAACAGAGGGGTCAAGGATTCTACTCCAGACTCTTACTGGTACCTAGTGTCTAGTGTTACCACTCCCCTGATCCTCCTATACTGTTGTAAGCACAATTACATTACAAGAGTAGTATCCCTGGTGTGTAGTGTTTCCCCCCACCCCCAAATCCCTCTACTGTTTAAGTGCCATTACAGTACAAGAGCAGTATCCCTGGTATCTAGCGTCCCCTCCAATCCCACATACTGTTCTAAATGCCATTACAGTACAAGAGTAGTGTGCCTAGTATCTGGTGTTCCCCCCACATCTGATCCCTCATTCTGTTTTAAGTACCATTACAGTACAAGATAATATCCCTGGTGTCTAGTGTCCCCCACCTCCCAATACCAGTACTGTTTCAAGTGCCATTATGGCAGAAGAGTAATATCCCTGGTGTCTACTACCCCCCAATCCCCCATACCTGTTTTAAGAGCCATTACAGTGCAAGAGCAATATTCCTGGTGTCTAATGTCCACACCGATCCCCTGTACTGTTTTAAGTGCCATTACAGTACAAGAGTAGTATTCTCCCCCCACCACTGATCCCTCATATTATTTTAAGTGCTATTACAGTGTAATTGTAATGTCCCTAGTGTCAAGTGTTTCCACAATTCCTGATTCCCCAATACAGTTTAAGTGCCATTACAATACAAGAGTAAATTCACTAGTGTCTATTTTTTCCTTCACCCCCGATCCCCATACTGTTTTAAGTGCCATTACACTACAAGTGTAGTGTCCTTGGTATCTAGTGATCTGATGTTGTCAGTTTTCGTTCTGTCCTCAACCCATGGGTTCGGATCTGACCCCTCAGATCTGACTTGGCCATTGCAAAAGCTCATGATAACCAAAAAGCTCTACAGCTTCTCCCTTACCCATAATGCCCCAACCCCAGGTACCCCAGATCTTGTTTGCCGCTATAAGTAAAAGATGTGGTATACTCTCAAGCAGATAAATCTTTAGATTTCATAACTTTATCTCCTTTATAGTTAAAACCTTTAAATTCTTAGGTTCTTTAGTATTCCTTTTCCACAGATACCTCGTACTTTGCTTGGGGAACTGTGTTAAGAGGGATAAACGTGCAAGGTGTCTGGGACAAGAAAGTCAGACACGAGCATATAAATGTAAAAAAAAATGCTTGCCTTTATCAAGGCACTCAACTCTCTAAATCTTGTATGGTCCACAGGACCACTTTGAGTTATTATGAACAATACCACAGCAATACCACAGCGATGTGTTACATAAACAGGCAATGGGGAACAAGGTCTTGCCTCCTATGTAGACTAGCCACGTTAGCATGTAAAATAGCTGTAAAGCACAATGTCACTCTACAAGCAGTCTACATTCCGTCAGAGCAAAATCGTGTGGCAGGAAAAATGCAGATCCTCATGAATGAAAGCAAGATCAGGAGAGTCTTCCAAGATTTGACCCACATGTGGGGACGTCCTCAAGAAGACCTTTTTGCTTCCTGAATTAACAATCAGCTGTCAAAATTTTGTTCCAGGACTCCAGGCAAGAAGGCCTAAAAGGCAGATGCCTTTTCTTTTTCTTGGACAGGAATGTTTCTGCATGTCTTTCCACCCCTTTCCGCTAATATATAGCACACTTTTGAAAATTCAGAAGAAATCCCCAATATCATCTTGGTGACTCCCTTCTGGCCCATGCAACTGTGGTTCTCCCTTGTGGAATTAGCTTCTGCACACATTGGATCCACTCACACAAGAACAGGAGCATTTGATACATCCCAACCCCAGTCACCTTCAACTGACTACCTGGATGATAGGGTCTTAATTCTTTTTAGGCACATCTTTGCTGAAGATGTGCAGCAGGTAGTAATGGAGGCAAGAAACCCTGCTACTAGAAAATAATCCTAGGTGACTAGTGCTCCCAATTCTCATAGTGTTTTAAGTGCCATTACAACACAAGGATAGTGTCCCTGGTATGTAATGTCCCCCCACCACCACCTCTGATCCCCCATACTATTTTAAGTGCCATTGAATTACAAGAGTATTGTCCCTGGTGTCCATTGTTTCCCCGACCCCAATCCTCCATATAGTTTTAAGTGCCATAGCAATACAAAAATAGTATCACTGGTGTCTAGTGCCCCCCATCCCCTATGCTGTTTTAAGTTCCATTACAGTGTAAGAGTAGTGTCCCTGCTGTCTAGTGTTTACCCACCACCCCGATCCCTGTACTGTGTTAAGTGCCATTAAGATACAAGAGTGATATCCCTTGAGTCTAGTAGTTTCCCCACACCTGATTCCCCACTACTGTTTTAAGTGCCATTATGACACAACAGTAGTATCCCTGGTGTCTAGTGTTATCCCCCAGCCCTGATCCCACATACTGTTTTAAGTGTCATTACAACACAACAGGAGTATCCTTGGTGTCTACTGTTTCTCCCACTCCCCAGTCTCCTGTACTGTTTTAAGTGCCATTACAGTATAAGAGTAGTATCCCTGGTGTCTAGTGTTTCCCCCACCCCCAATCCCCCATACTGTTTTAAGTGCATTACAGTAGAAGAGTAGTGTCCTTGGTGTCCAGTGTTTCACTGATCCCCCATACAGTTTTAACTGCCATTACCTTACAAGAGTAGTATCCCTAGTGTCTAGTGTTACCACTCCCCTGATCCTCCTATACTGTTGTAAGCACGATTACATTACAAGAGTAGTATCCCTGGTGTGTAGTGTTTCCCCCCACCCCCAAATCCCTCTACTGTTTAAGTGCCATTACAGTACAAGAGCAGTATCCCTGGTATCTAGCGTCCCCTCCAATCCCACATACTGTTCTAAATGCCATTACAGTACAAGAGTAGTGTGCCTAGTATCTGGTGTTCCCCCCACATCTGATCCCTCATTCTGTTTTAAGTACCATTACAGTACAAGATAATATCCCTGGTGTCTAGTGTCCCCCACCTCCCAATAACAGTACTGTTTCAAGTGCCATTATGGCAGAAGAGTAATATCCCTGGTGTCTACTACCCCCCAATCCCCCATACCTGTTTTAAGAGCCATTACAGTGCAAGAGTAATATTCCTGGTGTCTAATGTCCACACCGATCCCCTGTACTGTTTTAAGTGCCATTACAGTACAAGAGTAGTATTCTCCCCCCACCACTGATCCCTCATATTATTTTAAGTGCTATTACAGTGTAATTGTAATGTCCCTAGTGTCAAGTGTTTCCACAATTCCTGATTCCCCAATACAGTTTAAGTGCCATTACGATACAAGAGTAAATTCACTAGTGTCTATTTTTTCCTTCACCCCCGATCCCCATACTGTTTTAAGTGCCATTACACTACAAGTGTAGTGTCCTTGGTATCTAGTGATCTGATGTTGTCAGTTTTCGTTCTGTCCTCAACCCATGGGTTCGGATCTGACCCCTCAGATCTGACTTGGCCATTGCAAAAGCTCATGACAACCAAAAAGCTCTACAGCTTCTCCCTTACCCATAATGCCCCAACCCCAGGTACCCCAGATCTTGTTTGCCGCTATAAGTAAAAGATGTGGTATACTCTCAAGCAGATAAATCTTTAGATTTCATAACTTTATCTCCTTTATAGTTAAAACCTTTAAATTCTTAGGTTCTTTAGTATTCCTTTTCCATCTACAATCTTTGTAGCCTTTATTTACCATAGCGGATGATTTTCATTTCCTGTTTCTGTTTTTCTACCAAAAAAAAAAATCTTATATAATCTGTTTTTCTTACTTGTTGAATATCTGTTTTTTTTTTTCATGCTAGGGTTTAAAATGGAGGAAAAAGAGAGAGGTCCAGCTGGGTTTAAAAAATGTCTAAAGTGCGGACATAAGGTTCCGGATTATGATCCCTACACATTCTGTGTACTGTTTAGGACCAGTGCACCTTCAAGAGAACTGCTCCATTTGTTATGCCTTTAACCCTAGAGCCCTGTTTGAATGCAAAAACAAGTTGATTTTAAAAGGGTTACTCCCTTCTTCCTTTGGTGAGGTATTAATCTGGAGCTCCATCCCCTGAGAAATCAAAAAAGACTATATCTGATTCCCCAAGCTGTTCTTCTTTTTCAGCAAAGTCTTCAGAGAAGTCTAAGAAAAGACCTTTTTCAGATCGAACTTCCCCTTCAGATCCTAGAAAGAAAACATCTCAGCTATCAAATCAGACTTCAACCTCAGATCCAAAGCTAAAGAAAAGAGATTCATTGGATCCAAAAATAAAGAGGAGCAATGATTCTTCAGATCAGACTTCCTCGGGTCCAACACAGAAATCATCTGATTCAACTTCCAGTACAATTTGTCTCCCAAAGACCAAATACTCCTTTGGTGGACCCAGTTCCCAACAAAATTCCTTCCCTATTTTTGAGCAGACCTATGTCCCCTTCAGCAGTATCCTCTCTCTCTCACACAAGAGTCTAATGGAAGAAAATGTGGAGACTTTGGTGAGAAGAATTCTGTCAGCACAGAGATTGACAATTGTCTTCCTGGCTCCTACCCCTTTGGGTCAGGAGGTCTGATCTTCCACTACACCCCCTCTACCAGTTCCTTCTCTGATTCCTTCCATGGTTTCAGGGTCCTTGGATCCTAGCTGTCTGGCTCTGCTTGCCTCGTACCCTTATCCTCAGATCCAAGATTTGCTCTGAGCACTTCAGTTCAACTGGATTCGGAGAGCTGTAGGAGCCAAGGCTACCATGTTGGATTTAAGGTGTTGAAGTCGACGCTGAAGTTGTCGGAGCCATTTCTGCACCATGAAGACATTGCACTGTTAGTTCATCTCTGCCTTCTGTCTCGGGGGGGGGGGGGTTGTCCTTGGAGAAGGGAGGGACAACAATCCAAAAGCTTGCCTTTTCAGATCAAGGTCCTGTCCTTATCTGTGGAAGTCTGCCTCAGCAACACATACAGTTCCTACCCCCTCAGATCCTCAATCTGCAGCCTTGATGTCTCTGCGCTTGGAGTCTCACCCATGTTTTCCACAGGCACAGCTGGTACCAAAACCCCACATTTCCCAGAAGGGTGTTTCATCTTCTTCTGATACCTCCCCAGAGCATCCCACTGAGGAGGTCCATAAGAAGAAAACATGCAAGAGAAAGCACTTAGTCTCCTCGTAGGAGTCCGTCACAGAAGACGGACTTTGAAGGTGAAGGGTCCTTGGTCACTTCCTGAAGATGTCTCATTTGGAGACATTCTTGAAATCCTGAAACAGATAAGTGTCTGGGAGCCTAGCAACCTTTTGTCTGAAGAGTTTGTGTTCCTTGAAGCTTTCTCTACTGGCCTGTCTACCTCCTGGGTGACCCCACCCACCGACAAGCTTATTGAGTTGATCTCTCAGTGGGGATGGAAGGACCCTGACACCATTGAACCATTTTCTCTGAGACCTGACAAAATTATGACAGCAACAGAGTGCCTGTTGATGCCATGATTGTGGCGGTGGCTACTAAAATGGAACTTGCCGAGGAGAGTTCCACTGGCCATCCACCCAACAAGGAGTCCTGGGCGATGGACAGGTTTGGGAAGCATGTGTATGCTTCAGTGACATTCGCCTTAAGGACACTGAACTATTTGGCACATTTCACCAGGTTACAGAGGAACATGATTAAGGAACTGTAAGACACCCTGTCAGGATCTATTGCTGAAGAAGTATAAACATCTGTGACTTCTCAGTTGGCTACCCTGCAATCAATTTCCAACTCTTCCATGAGGCCCATTTCGCACATAGCTAAAGGAACCTCAAGGGCAGCTGGTTCAGGCATTTCCATAAGGAAGCATGCCTGGATGCACTTATGTGATTTTTGTGGAGCCCTTCAGGTCTTCGTTCGTCAATGTTTCTTTTGAGGGCACATTTTTATTTGGCCCCAAGGTAAAAGACACGTTATTCAGGTGTGATAAGGACAGAAATACTCCGTTTGCCATTGGCATACGTTTTTCCACCCCTCAAAGATCCTTTTCCAGGAGTCAAAGAGGTAGTGGAAAAATGTGGTTCAGAAAATCCCAGGGACCTTTCCAGGACACACATGGAGGAGGTTCCCCCAGGGGTAGAGGGGAGAACTCAGATGGTAGCTATTGGCAGAGATAGTCTGCAGAACCAAGGGTCCAGAGAACTGTTCTTGGACAGATTCTTTCACTGCTGAAAGGAGGCCTAATTGCCTTTCATTGGAGGCAACTGGGGGTCCTTTATCCCTGCACCAGAGAGTCTGGCTAGAAATAACCATAGATATTTGGGTGCAGAGGATCATTTCCAGAGGTTATGTAATACACTTTTCCCTTCCTCCTCCCCCTTTCAGTAAAATCCCCAATGTCCCACCCAGTCAGAGGGCTCAGGCAGCAGTTCAAGTGCAAAAGCTGCTAGTAACGAGAGGCATCCAAGAGGTTCCCCAGATGAGATAAAATCTGGAACTTACTCAGGATTCTTTTTAGTGCCAAAGAAAACAGGGGACTGAAGACCAGTTTTGGATCTCAGCAACTTGTCAGTTCGATGCACCAAGTTCCAGATGGTCATGGTTTAGTCCATTCTTCCCTTTTTGGGAAAGGACAACTGGATGTGTTTGACAGACCTTCAGGATGCGTACTATCACATAAAGATGAACAGGTGATACAAAAGGTTTTGCACTTCTGGCTGGGAGCCAGTCATTATCAGTTCAGAGTTCTGTTCTTTGGTCTCACCACAGCCCCCAGGGTGCTAGTGCATGGCAGTAGTAGCAGCTCACTTGAGACTGCAGGGATTCTGGGTATTTCCATATCTAGATGACTAGCTCATCAACTGTGAAAGGCAAGAGACCATGTACTCCAGACATGCTGTCTTCTGGGGATAACCGTAAACTATGAAAAATCTCATCCAAAACCAACTCAAAGTGTAGAATTCATAGGAGCAGTACTCAACACAAAATCAACCATAGCTTCAGTTTCTCCCTCAAAAGTTCAAACAATAACATCACGGGTCAAAAAGACATTCTGCAGTACCAAGATTTCAGCCCGCTTGGCCTTTCAGGCTCTGAGATCTATGGCAGTGGCAATAACACTAGTACCATTGGCCAGATTTTATTTGAGAATTCTTCAATGGATATTGGCCACGCAATGGTCAGTACTTTGTCAACCCATGTCTACTCTGATATGAATCACCCACATATGCAAGGCAGATCTCATCTGGTGGATTAAATCAGATCAAGTTCTACAAGGCCATCCATTCATTCCCCCTCAGCCCAAGGCCACTTCCCAGTTAGGGTGGGTGCTGGGGGCATTTTCTGGGGAATACAGTCCAAGGCACATGGTTCTCCAAAGAGGCCAACTTGCATGTCAGTGTCCAGCTACTTTGTCCTAATCTCCTCATGGGGGAATCACCAAAGGATGCTGTACTTCACGATTGCCAGGGGTCTACTATATGCCTATTCACCAATCACAGTAATTCCGAGAAAGCTGCCATGTTGAAAAGCAAAGTCATCCACATTGTGCCGTACTGTCTTTGACATATTTGGTTCCCCTTCCTTTGGCATCACTTACTTCTCGAACCTTGGATTCTGGATCTGACTCCAGACTTCCTGTCTCACCTGACAGGAATGGATCTTCCAGATATACCAAACCTCAGGCTGACCACCTGGCTTCTCCAGTTCCATTAATAGACAGACAACCTGTGCTCTCTTCCCCTGTCCGACACATACATTTATCTTTTTATAAACCTTCTACTCGTAAACTACTCTAGTAAATGGAGGTTTGTTTACTGGGCACATCAAAATCATGTTGATCCCTTTTCAGCTCCCATACATAATACCCTTGAATTTTTAGCTCTACTTTTTTAAAGAATAAACTAGTTCCTTGACAGCTAAAGTCCATCTAGCCACAATGTTGAATTTTCACACTGGATTTGAAGGTTGTTCTGTTGCCTCTCATAAGCTCTGCAAAGCCTTTTTGCGAGGCATTCTTCTTTTACGGACTCCTTTTAAAGAACCTACCCCCATGGGACTTGAATTTGGTACTGCCGGCTTTTATCCAACCCTCCTTTCAACCAGCAGCCAAGTGTGACCTTAAATATATTTCCTGGAAGACAATATTTCTAGTAGCAATTACTTCTGCCAGAAGAATTTCAGAGATCCAAGCTTTTTCTTCAAAGCCACCATACTTGATTTTTCATAAGGATTGTCACATTGTGAACCAGTGCTTTCTTTCTGCCTAAGGTGATGTCAGAGTCTGATATCAATCAGTCCATTAGTTTGCCAGCATTCTTTCCTAAATTTGCTAACAAGGGTGAATACATGTTACATTTATTGGATGTACACAGACAATTACATTTTTACCTACATAGAACAAAAACCACCAGGAAAACTGACCAATTATTTGTTTTTCTTTTCAGAAATAAAATTGGGGAAATCGGTTGCCAAAGTAACTTTAGCCAGATGGCTGGCTGACTGAATTTCCTTCATTTATAACAAACTGGGCATTACCTTATTGAAACAGTTATGGGCTCATTCAGCTAGAGCCATGGCAATTTCTTCAGTGCTCCAATCTGGAGCGTCCATGGTTGACATATGTGCAGCACCAACTTGGGCTACTCCCCATACGTTTGTTACTCATTACAAATTGGATATGGGTTCCAGGGGTAGAGTATCATTTGGTTCAGTGGTGCTCAGGAATTATACTTCCTTGAGGCCACCTGGGATTTTAGGTAGCTGGGGACTCTGTCCCAAAAGTTGAGGATAGAATGAAAATTGACAACATCAGATAAAGTTAAGTACTCACCATAATGTTCCATCTGTGCTGTCTATTTTCATTCTTCCTCAATCCCCCCCCACACATACACACACCAACCCCCTGCTCTAAAAACTCCTGGAAGAGCAAATGTTTTTAAGTTTGCCACCTCCTTGGTATATAGTTCCAGATATAGTGTTCTCTCTCTCTCTGTAACTGCAATATTTATTTCTGCTGTTATTAGCAAACAAGATCTGAGGTAATTGGAGTTGGTGAATTATGGGTAAAGTACTCGAGTTTTTCTGATTGCCACCAGCTTTTGCAATAGCCGAGTCAGATCCGAGGGATTGGATCTGAACCCATACGTTGAGGAACAATGAAAATGGACAACACAGATGGAACGTTATGGTGAATACATAACTTCTTTTTTTATCCACTTGGTAAACTATTATTGTTCCACTTCTGCTAATTATTTCTGTTACCACTTTGTAAATCATTATTGTACCCTTCCTGCTTTTTTTTTTTAGTATACCTTTACGTAGACTAACCAGTCCAGTATTATGTTCTCAAAAACATAAGCTTTGGAAGGTAAATGAGTGTAGCTTAACTTATGTACTTCTTGTTTTACTCAGACATTTTGTTTTATATATCTTAAAATGCTTCCCACTACCAATTTTCCATACCTGTATATGTCATCAATGTGACTGTTAAAATTGCTTCATCCTGACAAAATGTACAGTAAAACGTACTTTTGCAGGGGGCAAGCCCAGCTGCATCACTCATGTGAGGGGCTTCATCTCCATCCTTATATGTAGAAATTCCATGGTTACACAACTGTAGAGAAAAATGAAAGGCCAAGTAACTTTGTATCACTACCTGTACACAAATAGAAACTATGCTACTAGTAATTTCATGTGGGAAAATCGGTCCAAGAATTAAAAATTTGAGAACAGAACCTGACAAATTAAGACTCAACCATTTTCTGCTCAGCCAAGTACAGGGAATCCCTGTTAAATGTTAAGCTGTTGTCTTTTATGCCGAAGTCCTGCACCACAACAACCTTATCATGCACGTTTCTCATTCAGTTTCCTGCCACCTCTAGTAAAAGTAATACACACCTGTCTGGTTGGGAGGGAGGCCTAATGGTTAAGGTGTTTGCCTTACAAGCACAAGGTGCAGGGTTTGAGTCTCACAAGGGATAATTGGCTAGGCTTACAATGGCTCGCAAGGGCAGTTAGCTTAGTACTAACCTATGATTCCTATGATAGTGCCTGCTTATCTGATATGCCATGCCGCGTTTTATCTCCTAATCCCTGCCCATGTTTGTAGTTAAGATAAAATCAAGTAGAGACGCAGAAGAAATGCTGCAGGAGCAGTCATGACTTGATTGTATGCTGTAATATGCTGCTGCCATTCTTTTTCTCTGTGCATCCGTGCTTATGGCTATCTTCCATTTTACAGTAAATGTCAAGGGCCATCAGGTCACTCACCACACTTTGGTCTAACAATACCATGCAAACTTAGACATCCATAACATATTCATAATTTGATAAAGACACCCCCCCAAAAAAGCACAAAGTATTTCCATTGAAGCCAAGTACCATGTATCAACAATTAATAATATACATATCTCATTGAATGAAAAATTCAGTAATGTATTTATTCTGACCTTTTTCTGTCCATTAGCAAGAATAAAGTCAGCTGCAGGTAAAGACTGATATTAGACGACCAGGTATCCTGTATGGTTAGTTGAAAATTGTGTTAGGTAAGGAGGGGATAAACTGCATGCACAAACTGTGCTCCTAAAGGTATACATTTTATACCATTTATTTTAAGGAACTGCTTAAAAGTACATTGGTAAACTTACGTGTTGCATTAAGTGCATCTGAAAAATTTGCCATGCAGAAATTCCCCAGGTAGGCGAGAAAGTAAGTTACAGACTCCAGGTGACATTATCAGTCGGTGTCAGGAAGAACAAAAGAAGAAAGAAACGTTCTAGTTAGTATAGAAGATCTGGTATGATCTTATTACTGGATACAGTATTTAGTTAATTAAAAGTACTATTCCCTTAGTTTGGTTTTATTTAATAATTAATCCTTTGTTAGCTTAATGACTTGGCTGGATCATTTTCCTTCATTGTCCTGTTATGGCAAGGTGCAACACTTACAACTAGTGGTCCTGTAAGGTACACATTAGTTTACCTAGAAAAAATTTGAATGCAATGCTGATTTATTGTCAGAAATCTAATTTTGAGCAGTAATGTGTATGCATGACTTCAGTAAGAGAATGCTGTGTCGGGTATCTGGAATTCACTAATTCAGTCGAGCCAAAACAATGAAAATAAGTATCATTTTGCAGTTCTGCTCATTATTTTTACTGTATTTCATAAGAATCCAGGATTGTTTGTTACAGTTCTTGCATTTTGGTAGTGTCTAAAAGCTGAATTGTTTCCACTGCTGCTGCTGTAGTACTTATTTACATTATGTGTGCTAGTTTTACACCACTCTGTTCTCTAGATTGAATGGTTTCCCTCCACTTGAGCTCTAAAACAAGCAATTTTACATTAAGAGGGTTTTCTGATTGCACTCTTGTGACAGAAGTGTGCTGTAGCAAACATATCTGAGTTGATGGCTGCTGGCTAAAAGCTTGTGTGTTTTCCTGATTGGTCTGTAAGCCTTGCTGCTGTAAAACTTGTTTTTTTCTGATTCTGTATAAGCCCAGTGTTAGTGCTAGACTGCATTCCATGCAGCTGTGGTTGGCAGTGCCCTGTAAAGATGCAAATGCTTTCATGTTAAAATTTCACTTAGAATAACTATCCCTGCAACCTTTTCCAGTCCCCCCAATGCTCTAGAAACATCTGAATTGCAGGCCAAGCAGCATCACCTTATTGGATAGCTGCAGTTCATACTGAGTATAGCACCCATTCTTCCTCCGTGTGCTTTCTTCCCAGTCCAGTCAAATCTACCCACTGTTCTCCCTGGTTAAACCCAAAGTAAAAAACTTGAAACCATGGAGAGATACTCTCCTGCTATCTGTGTGGCCACCCTGGTGGACATGGGCATCCTGAGGCAATGTAGCAATTGTCTCATATATACTAACAACCACTTAATCCTGAAACACAAAAACACAGTATGTGGAGATGTAGTTACACTATGAAAATTGAGAGACAACTCTCACATACTGATAAATCAAATGGCAAACAGGTTCTCAGCACATGCACATCATTTCTCTCACTAAATAAGGTCTCAACACATAAACTCACACATGCAGAGGTACTCACAAGTAACTTACCAAAATCTGAGAGGCCTCCCATACTTTGCCATCAGAAACCACATGCAAACAAAACAAAGTCAACACCAGGCACTACATATAAAAATATATATCACAGTGTCTCCACAAGCAAGCCCCTAAGGCCAAACACCACACATTCAAACATCCTGGTGATAGGACACTCCATCGTGAGACACATGGATGCCTCCCTCACCAGGTTGAATAAAGAGAGGGTTACAGTCAGTTGCCTGTCAGGAGCCAGGATTCGCCAGATCCCACGGGCATTCAGGTCACTCAACCAGTATGACTCAGTCATAGGCCATGTGGGTGTGAATGACCTGAGACAAACTTTCCTGGACTATATGAAGAGAGGCATGATAGACCTCTCTGTTTACATGTCACAGGCTGGTGTAAGCCTCGCATTGAGCAGCATTCTACCCTCACCAAGAATGATACCACATTACAAACAGAAAATGACTTCACTAATTGGCTTAGCTACTGGTGTCATTCCAAGGAGATCCAGTATTTTTCTGCCAGGATGATATGATCATCAGACCACACTGCTTTGTCAGAGATGGTCTGCACCTGTCATCACTAGGATTTTGAATACTGGAAAAGGCATTAGCCACCCCATAGTGCCTTTTTTAGGCAGTGCAAACCAACAGACCTACCAACATAACAAATTCTATAATACCAAGCTGAAGCTACTACTGCTCAGTGATAGGAGTCTTAACAAGAAACTGCACTTCTGGAAGTTTTCCTCTCCCTGGAGAATGCCGATGTCTGTGCAGTTACAGAGATCCGGGTCAAGGCTGTGGAAAGCACCCTGGCCGTATAAGGTTGCAATGCTTACCACACATTCAGACCACCTTCTGAAAAGGAAAAAACAAAAGGAGGAGGTGTTTCCATTTGCATAAAAACAATCGCACCTCAAGATTGGTCAAGCAGAATGATTCTCTTGAGCTAACCATAGGCAAAATCCCTTACCATATCATCCCTAGCTACAGGTCCCCAACAATGAATCATGAAGGGCAGTTTGCATACCTGAGGTTACTAGAATATCTTACCATTCAGCCCAATGCACTACTCATGGGTGATTTTAAATACCTCTCTTTAAACTGGGAAACCTACATGACTACTAACATGCAGGCTTAGAGATTCTTGGACTTTGTCAATGCATGTGCTCTGGAACAGCTGGTCTGCACTCCCAGTAGGTGCTTAAATATCATTGACATAGTAATCACAAACATAGAGGAGGAGACCTCCCCGCCATGTAATATCCTCTTTGATAAGGTCTGATCTTAATTTGGTCTCTGTTGAAATAAATGTAATGGTAGAACCCCATCAAACCCTAAAGAATTTTTCCAAAGCAAATTACCTTCTATTAAGTGAAAGCTCTCCCTAACCCAAAAACGTGGAGCCCTGTACAACCAATTAAACAACTGCATAGAAACAGCAGTACCTGACTGAATTCAACTCAGGTCTTGCTGGAAAAATAAGTGACATAAAAAGACTGTACAACAGAGGGAAGAAATTCTTATCTTGAAGTAAGGGGGAGGGTCCACAACAAAGAAAAAAATCCCTCATTTGTTTCAAGAGGCAAATCTTGGAACTAGTGAAGTCTTCAAAAGCTAAATTGGATACTAAAATAGTCTCCCAAACAAAGGATAACCACAAAGCATTTTTTGGTTATGTCCAAAATCTTAAGGGAAACACTCAACAACGTGCTGATTTGGCTGTAGATGGCACTACCTATACTCAGCCAGAAGAAATAGCAAACCAGCTGGATGATAAATTCAGCTCTGATTTCGACCCCTCATTACCTCTGGTCACTCCCCGTGAAATACCCTTTACCATTCCTTTGCCTGTTATCACAAAAGAGCAGGTCATCACTGTGCTCATCAGAGCTATAAGTGCAGCATCAATAGGCCATGACGGAATCCCAGGGTGCCTACTAAATAGTTTGAAATATGACCTACCAGAGCCTCTCTGATCTCTATTTAACCGCAGTCACAAGAGAGGCTTTGTCCCAGTAGAGTGGAGGACAGCAACTGTCATCCCTCTGCACAAGGGGGAACATTAACAGACCCAGGAAAGTACTGACCATAAGTATGACTAGCCTTATATGCAGGGCTATGGAAAGGATAATCATGAACATGATTAACAGTGACACAGGAAATCTCCAGACTCTAAACCTGACCCAGTTCAGCCTTGTCAAGGGCATGTCCTGCCTGCTCAATCTAGTGGATGTCTTTGAGAAGGTCGCCAAGACCATGGATGAGGATAAGTCAGTGCATACCACCTACCTTGACCTTGCCAAGGCATTTGACACAGTATTCCACTCAGTTGTTATAGATAAGCTCACAAAATTGGGCATAAACCTCTATCTATATCATCAGGTTGTTAGCCCAATGCCTCACAGATAGGATACATGTTGTTAGAGTGGGAGAATCCACATCCAGCAAGAGGCCAGTCACCAGTGGAATACCACATGGCCCAGTGCTGGGTCCCTCCTGTTTGGGATGTACTTCTCAAATGTCTAGGCAAATGTAATAGCCTTTGGCTGCCCAAGTTTGCTGATGGCTGCAAGTTAGGTGTAATCATTGACTTGCCAAAAGATGCTGATATCCTACAGAAAGGACTGATGCAGACCAATGATTGGTGTCAGAGACATGACCAAAAACTAAAAGCGAAGAAGTATATAATAATACCTTTTGGGAAATCAAATACCCCTGCAGATTACAACATTGATAGCACTTCCCCAAGAGTGGACCCAGTGGTGAGAGTTCTGGATACTGGGATAGACAGTAATCTGAACTTTGACTACCATGTGTCCACGGTGGTGAGGAAGTCCTTCTATGTGGCTTAGCTTATAAGTAATGGCATGGCATCTAAATGTAAGGATGTCATAGTACCACTGTACTCACCCCTCATCAGACCAATAGTTGAGTACAATGCACCCCTTGGCATGTAGCTCACCAGGCACCTGCAACAGTTGGAGTGTCCACAGAGGTTTCTCACCAAAAAAAAGCAGGGTATAACAACCTTTCATATGAAGACTGATTAAAAGCCCTATCAATGTATTCAGTTTCTGTTACTGAGAGATGATCTGTGCCAGAACTATAAGGCAGTCTGTGACCCAGCCCTGATGAAAATGTTGCATATTAGCAAAACTAACTGCATGAGGGTTACCCAGTCCAAAGATCTTATCCCAATCTCTGACATGAATAGATCACGCTGTAGAGACAGATATGTGTTCCAGAGATTGCTCCTCCTCTGGAATAAGTTTTCTATTCACATGAAGTGAAACTTTTCCCTTACCATCTTCAAGCACAATCTGAATCAACTGATGGGAAATTGCAGATTCACTCCATGTCACTTATGGACAAAGGCAGTCTGTAAAAATTTGTCAAAACTCGTATTTGATGACCCATGTTATCTTTCCTCTAGGGATAGAAAATTGGGTAAAATTTGGGTAAAACTGGCTAGGCTTGTAAGGGCCGTTAGCATGGTCATCTCCTGTGAAACAACAACCTGAATTACTCATTTAAAATGGTTTACTTATTTGTTTATTTATTTATATGTCTATTTAAACAAACAAATAAATACATGTATTTTCTGGAGGAAAGCACTGATTCAGTTGTACCATTTTCAGGCCAGCTTGATGAATACAAAGAATATGACTGTTTGACATGCACAAACTGAAAAGATATTCAACATATGAATTTTTGGCTAAGGAGATCATACAGTCAATAAATCGCCAGCCTCATATGCAAAGACATGGAAAGACCTATCTTGGAACTAATTAATTAGGATATAGGGAACCTCCAAACATTGGGCCCATCTCAGTTTGGATTCATCAAGGGAAGGTCATGCTTACTCAGCCTGGTGGATTTTTTTGAAAAGGTCACTAAAGCAGTGAACAAAGGCAACACAGTACAGACCTCATACCTCATCCTGACCAAAGCTTTTGACACGTCAGCACTCAGGCATAGTAGAAAAGCTAAATAAACTGGACGAAACCCCTGTGTCATGCATTAGATTGCCAGCTGTCTCACAGATAAGATGCAGGAAATCAAAACAGAGGAAGTTACTTCCACAAAGAGACCAGTCACCCTTGGAGTCCTTGAGGGTTCTGTGCTGGGACCTCTCCTGTTTGGCACCTACATTTCTGAAGTAAAAGCCAATACCAAAGAGATCTGGATAAGTTTGCAGATGATTGCAAGCTAGGAGCAGTCGTTGATTCCCCAAATGACTTTGCCATCCTGCAGGTAGGTTTGTCCCAAATAAATAATTAGTGCCAAAATCATGAACTGACACTAAATACCAAAAAATGCATTATCGTATGCTTTGTGAAGTCATCAATCCCAGGGTGCTATTACATTAACAAAATGCACCTAAGAGTTGACATGTTTGTTCAGGATTTTGAACCTGTGTGGACATTTGACTGACGTGTCCATTGTTGTAAGAAAGACCTGCCATGTTGCACAGCTTATAAAGAAAGGGGTTGTATCTAGATCTAGGGACGTCATTGTCCTCCTTTAGTGATTGTATCTAGATCTAGGGGTGTCATTTCCTCCTTTACTGATTGTATCTAGATCTAGGGATGTCATTGTCCCCCTTTACTGATTGTATCTAGATCTAGGGATGTCATTGTCCTCCTTTACTGATTGTATCTAGATCTAAGGATGTCATTGTCCCCCTTTACTGATTGTATCTAGATCTAGGGATGTCATTGTCCTCCTTTACTAATTGTATCTAGATCTAGGGATGTCATTGTCCTCCTTTACTGATTGTATCTAGATCTAGGGATGTCATTGTCCTCCTTTACTGATTGTATTTAGATCTAGGGATGTCATTGTCCTCCTTTACTGAGCCTTTACTAGGCCAATCATTGAATATAATGCCTTGTTTTGCATATATCTGTCCAGACACATGCAACAGCTGAAATGCTCACAGAGACAGGTTACTAAAAGGGTAGGAGGCCTAAACATCATGTCTTACATGGACCGACTCAAAGCCCTGTCACTATACTCTGTATCCTACCGACTGCTAAGAGGTAACCTGTGTCTGGCATACAAGGCATTTCCTTACCCATATGTTGGATTTACTGTACATCAGCAAATCAGATAACATCAGAAGCACTCGGTCTGGGGATCTAAACCTCTCCTCCATCAACAGAATTGTCTGGAAGGAGAGGTATATCTCACAGAGGAAACTATTGCTTTGGAACAGACTCCCCATCCACATAAAACAAAGTTCATCCCTGTCCATTTTTAAGCACAACGTAAATCTGGGGATGGGAAACAGAAAATGTACCCCAGAACTGCTCCCTGTACTACTAATGGATAGAGGCAGCTCCTAAATGCTTTATCCCATGCATGGGTCCCCCGAAATTTCCTATCTCATCATGGATAATATGTAATTATCTGTGTGATGGGTAAGGCCAATCTCTAACCAAATGGGATAGGTTAATTTGAGCACAAAAAGGGAATAAGATAAGCTTAAAATGGCCCACAAGGCAGCTAGCCTAGTACCTAACTATGAACCTATAATAAAAATTGCTAATAAGATTTGTATCAAGAAGTTTTACAAAGCTGTGTAGCCACGTAGTACAATCACAGGGCTGAAGAATCAGTCTTAGCAGTATGTTCATAGAATGGGGATGTATTTCTATACATGTGTGAAAAAAAAAACATAAAATGGTAGTATATATTTTGGAAAACAAAAATAAATATGGAAAAAAAATGGTAGTATATTGTGGTTGAAGCTATGATAGATTGCATTTGCGAATCAACAATATAGAAGAAAAAAGAAACAAAAGCAAGAGAAAAACACGAGTTGGACCTGTGGAGGAGTTGTGAATTTGAGAGAAGAGTTATTGTAGTACAGTTGTGTGGTATTTTTGTATAATGTTTTTAAAGACGTAACATTGTGGATGGGGTTCAGGAAAGCAGAGGTTAGGTAATATTCACGTTATAGAAATGTTTGCATTTTGCATCTTTTAAACCCTGTATACACACACATATATATATATATATATATATATATATATATATATATATATAATGCTCACTGCAACAAGTGTAATATACTGCTGTCTAGCTGTGACTGTGTGTTCTGCTATGTTCAGAGGAATGTATCACTTTTTCACCTTGATTACATGTCTGTATTAACTTTTTTCTAAGCATATTTATTAACTGTAGCAGCGTTTTAAAGCTAATTTTTGTGTAGCCTTGCATTTGTATTACTGTGCTATAGTGAATGCTGATGTGGTAGTCTTAACAGTTTGTGTTTATATTGTTTGAGTTTCTCTTTCTGTCCTCTCTAAAAAAAACTCCATCTATCTTTTGTATGCTAAACCCCATATTTGGTATTCATTTTTATTATTTCTTCTCTCCTCAGCTATCGGTCAAGTTTGTCTTTTTCTTCTCCATACTGACAGTGTACTGTTAAAAGTCCTGCATTAAACGGTTGCAACGAAACTCGCTCATCACACAGCTCTGTTCTCTTACCTTGCAGTATCTCCTTATCTGCAAAGTATGTTGGCTTAGTTTTTACAGTTTACAATATACTTATTTAAGGCATTATCTACTGTACTCTCTAGCAAGTTGGTATGCTGTAAAAGTAGCTTGGCAACAAGGACCCCCCCATTTCTCCCATTTCTTAATAGACTGCCTGTTAGTTTCAACAAATCTGTGTCTATTACATGCTGGACTGTAGCCTGTGTTAAGATATTTCTTACCCAGCCTGTTTTAAGTTATTTATTACCTGATAGTACTACACAAGAAAACCTCTTATTCTTACTATGAGCAGTGCATAGCCTTATTCTGTTAAGAGTTTTTAGTGATTGTGCTGGACTCTGGATTTGGCTCTAGCCACACCTACATAGAGTGCTGTAAACTATTATAACCCCCATCCCACCATATATACTTCATATATATTTTTACCACTAGGTGGCACCGCTCTCCCACTTACTGATTAAGATCTCCTATATCTATTTTCCTTCTCTCCCAAGCCATTCCCCACTCCCATTCAAACTTTCCCCACTGGCCTGCTTTGACTTGAGCTGTATTTCACCACCTTACTCCCCTCAGCCTCGTTTTCACCCGCGGTCCCTGTACCTCAGTCAAAAAGCACACTTTTCTGCCTCAACTGGCTGATTGGTTTCAGCCAGCCACCTTCTGTTTAGCTCTTCCCACGCCGTTCACCCTACAGAGTCACTCCACTCCCCTACCCTGCCCCCAATTTCCACCCACCCCCAGTACTCCTACCTTTATTGGAACCCTAAACCCCTCCCTCTCTCTATCAACCAATCACCTCCTCTACAGCCCCACCCCCCTTTTCCTCCCCCTGCCTATCTCAGTCACTCCTCCTCTCCCGCCTAACTCCCTAATTCATCTCCCACTACTATATCTTTACACTTATCCACCATGCCTGGACTCCTACCTCAAACCATTCTCACCCCAACTATCTGCATTTTAGTCTTACTCCCTTTATATCTCACTACCTCCTATTCCCAAAACCTACTTCACCCACCCTTCCTGTCCTATCCCCCCACTCCCAACCTCCTTTCTTATCACTCAAAAACACACTTCCACAACATATCTGCTTCACTATTTCAATCCAACCACGCCACTACTTCAGAATAAAATTATTTCCCCCCTCAACTAAGTACTATACTCCTAAGCTAATACTTTACTTTCCACAACTACTAAACACCAAATCAAAAATACTACTACCCTTCCTCAACTACCTCTGCTTAGCTGGAGACATGCATCCAAATCCTGGACCAAACACTACCTGTACTGCTAATCTCCCACCTCAAACTAAAAAATCTAACCATAAATACCTCAAATTCTTCACCATTAATGCACAAAGTTTAAGAAATAAAGTTACCCAATTCCATGCCTGGTTGAACTACAACCAACCTGACATTGTAGCCATTTCAGAAACGTGGCTAAAACCTCACATTAGTGACTCTGAAATCCTTCCTCCTGGATTCCAATCCCTCAGACATGACCGCCCAAACAGAAAAGGTGGTGAGGTAGCTTTAATCTACTCTAACCTACTATCCATCACTCCATACCCTATTCCTGTCCCCACATTCAATAATGCAGAACTAATAACAGGCCTGCTAAAAGTAAATAACCACAAAAGCATTTGTATCATTGCTCTCTATATCCCCCCTGGTAGCAACATCACTACTCTGGAGGACATACTCCTCTGGACCTTGATCATTATTAAGCAGGAGACCTATATACTTGGAGACGCAAACATCGATTGGAATAAAATCAATAACCCCAATCCCACCATATCCATCAATCTATTTAACTATACACAAATTACTAACTCCATCACCAGACCCAATAAAACTAACCCCCAGGTACCACACTAGACTGGATCCTAGCTTCCCATCCCAATAAAATCTTAAACTCTGGCATCACACCCGACCCTATAGGAGACCATTCGCCAGCATTTATCTACCGAGCTATCCACTCCTCTCCTCACCTACACCACGTCATCCACACACGTAACCTCATGAACTTTGACCCAACTACCTTCTCTAACTCCCTGAAACAAACAAATTGGAACCTACTAAAAACCCTTCCACTAGATAATGCCATAGAATTTTTCAACTCCTCCTTAAACATCCTCAACTCCCTGGTGCCACCAAGACCAAAAAGTGTAATTGCCAAATCCGTCCCTTGGCTAACCAAAGATACCAAAAAACTTATGCTACAAAGAGACAAATCCTGGAAAACATACCATCAAAACAAGCAGCCTGAAACTTTTCTTAAATATAAACAACTCCATGACTTTGCTAAAAAAACAAAGTATCAGAGACAAAAAGTCCTACTATATTAAACTCCAATCTACCCAATCTAAAAGCCCAAAACAGTTCTGGAACTTCATTAATTCTCTTCTCAACCCAGGTACCAAAAGCAACCCCTGCCCTGACACCAGCAAATCTGACCCTGAAATAGCCTCTCTATTCAACTCCTTCACTAACTCCATAGTTGAACTGACCAAAGCCTTCCCTAACATTAACCTCACCCCTCAATCCACCCTTTCGTCACCACCACCTACAACGCCCTCCACCCCCCAACCCTCCGCCTATATTAAACCTTAAACCCATCTCAACATCCTGTATAAAAAAGTTACTCGCCAAATTAAAACCTTGCTCCAATGCCCCTGACAATATCCCATCCTCCTTCCTAAAAATAGCCGCAGATGGTATCGCCCTTCCCATTAGCATCCTGATCAGTAGATCCATGCTAAAATCTTATATTCCCAAACTATGGCACACTGCCTTCATTCTACCTCTCCATAAAGGAGGCAAAAACAATAACATCTCCAGCTTCCACCCCATAGCCATCCTCTCCCCAATTTCCAAACTACTAGAAATATGCATTCACATTCAGCTCATGCTATTCTTAGCCAATAACCAACAAATCACTCCAACCCAACACGGCTTCCGTCCAGGCCATAGTACAACCACTGCACTTCTGTCCTTCCTAGAGACAATAAATCTAGCCCAGGAGTATGGAAAAATAGTTCCTACTGTTCTTCTAGATCTGTCCAAGGCATTCGATACCATCTCCCATACCCATCTCCTAAACCATCTCTCCGACCTTAATCTCTCTCAGAATACCTTATCCTGGTTCTCTAGCTACCTCTCCAATAGATCTCAAGCTATAAAATGGGGGACAGGCAACTCAACCTTCCTTCCCACCCCCACTGGGGTTCCCCAGGGATCCATAATCGGTCCAATGCTGTTTAACATCTTTATCAACAATTTCCACAAAGCCATACCCAATACCAAAACTGTACAATATGCAGACGATTACGCATTAATCTGCAGTGCCACCAGCCTCCCAGGGCTTCAGACACTGACCCAAGCTGCTTTCTCCACCACTGACAATTAGATGCTTCAGAATCACCTCTCACTAAATGCCAATAAATCCAAAATACTGTTATTCTGTCTCTCAAAAGCTTCCCCTCTTGATAAAAATTCATTCCAAATCATTAGCCAAAATAACTTCACTATAGAGGTTGTTCCCTTTGCCAAGCTACTTGGGGTCACTATTGATGAACACCCGAAATTCGACACTCGCATCCAGCAAAACATTAAGAAAACCCATATAAAATTTGGTATGCTATACAGGAACATCCAATTTCTCTCTTCTTCCACCAGACAAACACTTGCCACTACCTATCTGCTCCTCTCACTAATATATGGCGCTCCTCTATTAACTAACTTATCTGCCACACTCACTTCAAAATTGGAAGTCTGTTATAATAAGATTTCTAAATTTGTCACCAAAGCAAATACTCCTCCCATGACTGTATTGCCCTTAATTTGTTACACTGGCTTGAACTCTCCAACCATCTAGACTATTTTCAGATTACCACAGCCCACAAACTAATCTTTCAACCATCTAAGTGCCCTGCTCTATGCAACATCCTTCTCCCCTACACCCTTCAGAGAACTCTCAGATCTACTCACCAAAATGTAATCTGTGTCCGAAAACCCAATCGCCCTGCTGGTCAGCTCCTGCTATCCTTTTCCTTAGCAAAAAAATTGAATTCTCTTCCTTCCTCTCTACGGACCTGTGCAAACTTTGAAAACTTTAAATCTCAGTTACATTCCTACCTTTACTCTAACAGAAAATGCAACTGCATTCTTCCCACCTAGTCCTATAAGTCTCTCTCCACCTCTAAACCCCTCTCCAGCAATGATTACTAGCCTCTTTAGCTTTGATCTATAGGCTACCACACATATGTTTGTTTGTTTGTGTCTTTCGGCTTTTCCTGGTTAGGGGTCGCCACAGCGGAACTCCGGTCCGCTAATGATTGGTAGCGTATTTTTACATACTGGGTTACCAGCCCTGATGCACAACCTTCAACGAAGGCACGCCCCATTCACGTATGCCTCCACACAGAAGACGCTCTAGCTGAGAATCGAACAGGACAACTTCTTGCTATGAGGCGACAATGCTACCGCAGCACCACCACCGCAGTACACAGGCTACCACACATATGTACATATTGTAAATATCAAATTTGTACCATGTACCTAAGAATCTACACCTGCTCTCTAACATTAAATTTAACTGTAAATTATTCATTAATAATATTGTGTCTTTATCTAAAGGTAACATGTACCTAAGAAATTACACCTGCTCGCTAGCATGAAACATAATTGTAAATTGTTCTTTTTTCTACATTGTATCTGTATCTAAACTTTGTAACATGGAAGATTTCAACCCGGGCCACCACTAAAAACGGGCTTTCTGAGCCCAGTGGACATCCCCGGTAATTAAACTGGAAATATATATATATATATATATATATATATATATATATATATATATATATATTTTTTTTTTTAATTGACTAGAATTCAGTGCACAAAAGTATTGTCTTTATGGTAGGGAAATAATGGAGAAGTTATCTTCAATACATAGTTCTGAGACTGCAGTTTGGAGTTGAGAATTCTGTGGAGATTGATCTAAGTTAATAGTTTGAGGATCTAGATATTAGGCAGCCAGCAAAGAACTGCACTCCCTTGAAGCACTTCTCTTTCTGGAGAATGCACACATATGTGCAGTCACGGAAACATGGTTCAGAACCATGGAAACCACCCTGGCTATCAAAGTCAATGATGCCTTTCATATATTTCAGTCCCCTTAGTAGTCAGGAAATCCTTCTATGTGGCACACCTCATCACAAAAGGTTTCTCATCCAGGAAAAAAGAGGTCATTGTTCCCCTCTACTCGTCTCTCATTAGACCCATTATAGAGTACAATGCCCCTTTTGGTATGTACCTCACAAGACATCTACAACAACTGGAAAGGCCACTGAAATACCTCACAAAGAGGATTACCAGCCTCAAAGAGATGCCCTATGCAGACCGTCTCAAAAAACTGCAGCTTTACTCCATTGCATATCGCCTACTCAGAGGCGATCTCTGCCTAACACACAAAGCTATGTCAAACCCAGAGCTTTTAGACATGCTCCACTTAAAGAAATCCCAGTCCCTACGAGCTACACGCTCTAGGGACCTAAACCTTGTTACCGCAATAAACGGAACATGCTGGAGGGATAGATTCCTGTCCCAGAGACTTCCCATACTCTAGAACAAACTACCTATCTATATCAAACAAAGCTCCTCATTAGCACTGTTCAAGAAAAATCTTGATGAATGGATGGGAGATAGGAAATTCACCCTGGGGATCACTTCTGTGGCTCTGCTCGACAGTGGCACAGGAAAATAATTTTCTTGGGTGGCGAAAGCCAGGGTACCTTTGGCTAGGCTTATATAGGCCCTAGGGCCAATAGCTTAGTACCTACCTATGAACCTTCAGCTCATGATAAAACAAAGAGAGGAGGTGTCTCGGTGTTCATAGACAAGTACACTGCTAGACTGGTCCAACAACATGACTCAGTTGAGCTGATGCATGCCCATCTAACCGTAGATGCAACCCACAGCATATCCTTGCTAGAAATGGACATCATGGCACTATATTTACAGTTGACTTCAACTATCCCTCCATAAACTGCGAGACTTATATGACTCATAATTTGCTTGCTCAGAGGTTTTTGGACTTTGTCAACACAAACACCCTGAAGCAGCTAATTAGCCCCCTAACTAGAGGTACAAATATTTTATCCCTAATACTCACAAACATGGGGGGATGGTGTTCCCTCCTGTGCATTAACTCCTCCCTGGTAAGATCTGACCACAGAATGATCTCCTTTAGTTCCTGATTTTTGGCTTTTCCCAGGTAGGGGTCGCCACAGTGGAACTCCGCTCCGCTCATGATTGGCAGTGTTTTTTTACGGTGCCGGGTTGCCAGCCCGACGCCCAACCTTCAACAAAGGCACGCCCATTCATGCTCACACCTACCTGCATGTCTTTAATGTCACTCGACTGCGGGGAGGACATGCAGACTCCACACAGAAGGAGCTCCAGCTGAGAATCGAACGGGAGAACCTCTTGCTGTGAGGCAACAACGCTAATCGCTGCACCACCACGGCTATTATTAAAACTAAACTAGAACCCCCATCAAACTCCATACCTGTTAAGAACTTTGCTGAGGTCAGTTACCTCAAACTAAGTGAGAGCTTATTAAACTTAAAAAAAAAATGAAAGTTGTAGCCAAAACACTTCCAAAGACAAGGGTAGGTGTCACGAATGTATCCTGAGCACACAAACTACCTGGCCTTAATGAATATTACTCAGTTATGTGCATTCTTAAACTGAACTGTTTACTAAGATAGAGTAGTTTCCTTTGCATAATTAATACTTAGTTGGTGTACACCACAGTGTGACACTTTTAGCTTGAATGTTCTACTCAGGGTCCCTTATTTGGCCACTAACTCCAGGTCTTATATTACACTAACACACTTCATTATACTTTATTGTATTATATAGACACATGGTGCCTAGTTTTTTACAGTTTTTAATATAAAATATACACATAAATGTATATATATACTTTTTTTAATTTATTATTACTTTTTTAATTTCTTTAATTCATTTGTAATAGTGGAGAAGAATTTTGTAGGAACCATGACCCCCATCTTACACACTTAGAGACGGTGAGACATGGTACACTTTAATATCTAATATTCAATATTTAACATTCAATTTTTATTCTAATTTAACACACAACATTACATTTTATGTTATTTATTACCAGTTTATATGCAAGGTATATTTATGACCATTCTATATTACATATGAACGATTTGTATATATATTATAATATGGACCTGAATGTTGGTTTGTTTATGTCTTTGTTTTCCATATCTTCCATGCCACTTGTTTGACAAAATTATTACTGTCACTATTTTCATTACTGTGAATAACAATAGGTCCTGTGTTTTTGGTGCAATATTTTATCAGTAGACATTTTCTTATTCTTTATATGTATGACAAATTCAATTGACAATTTAATTTATTTTATGTTAGGTCTGTTGAGTGGTTTATTTAGGATTATTACTTATTATTTATTACTTATTACTTTTTCAGTGCTTGGTTTTAGCGTATTTAAGTGTTGTTCTTCAGCTCTGTTCCTGTAAGACTGTCTTTTTAATTAATTAATTAATCAATTAACCTAATTAATTAGAGTATTTAAGAGACACTTGGTTTTAACACTGTTGCAAGTCTGAGGAAGTTCAAGCAGTGACTTGAACGAAAAACGCATTTGTGAGCGTTTTACAATATCTGTTTTGTTTTTACCTTCCTGGTTTGGGCTTATTAAAACTAACGGTTTTTATCTACAGTTTATTTGTATCAGCGTGATTTCTACTTCAGTTCCTGAAGCTTTGTTCAGCTTCGGTGCTTCACTTTGGAAGCCCGCTAACTCAGGATACATTCGTGACACCTACCCTTGTCTTTGGAAGCTTATTAAACTTCCAAACCCCTCTGAACTTGGATGACACTGAAGCCTGCTCTGAGCTCTACACAAAAGCACTGTATAACCCCATTCATAGCTGCATAGAGAAGGCAGTACCTGTCTGAGTCAAACCTATAATTACTGGCAAAAATAAACCACCCTGGTGGACCCCTAGCATAAATATGCTATTCAACAAAAGGAAAAAAAATCCTCTCCAAAGCCAAGAAGGAACAGACAAAACAGTGCAATAAGACAGTCACCAGTCTAAACAAAAAAATTAGAGAGCTGGTCAAATCTGCCAAAGCAAACTGAGTCAAATATAGCCTCTAATATGAAAGATAACCATAAGGCTTTTTTAAATTATGTTTGTAAACTCAGGGCAAATGCTCAGCAATATGCCAAATTAATCATGAATGGAAAAACTTAACAGTCAGCCTGAAACTATAGCAAACCCGTGGCCAAAAGTTCAGTTTAAACTTCTTCCCACCATCACTTCCTACCACACCCAAAGAAATACCCACAACTGTCCACCTAACAGGTCCTTACTGCACTCATTAAAGCCAAAAACACAGCCTGCATGGATCCCAGCAACATTCCTGATTGCTTAAGTAGCTTAAAACAGAAACTATCAAGACCACTAGAAACCCTCTTTAACCACACCCTCCAAACAGGCTTTGTCCAGAGGAATGGAGGACTACAGCGTTGGGGGCCCATCAACTGACCTAGGGAACTGCAAACCCATAAGCTTGATCAGTCTAATCTGCAAGACCATGAAGAGAATTGTCATGGACCTGATCAATAATGACATGGAACTCTCCAAAGATTGGACCTGATCCAATTTGGCTTTGTCAAAGGGAGATCTTGCCTGCTTAATCTGGTGGACTTTTTTTGAGGAAGTCACAACGGCCATGGATGAAAGTAAAAAGGTACACATTGCTTATCTAGACCTGACCAAAGCTTTCGACACAATCCCCCACTCAGGGATCGTAGATAAACTTAATGAGTTAGGCATACACCCCTACATCATAAGATGGATAGGCAACTGGCTCACTGATAGGACACATGTCTGAATAGGTGAATCCACTTCCAATAACAAACCTGTTACTAGTGGTGTCCCATAGGACTCAGTGTTGGGACCCCTCCTATTTGGTATATACTTCTCTGATGTGACGGCCAATGTTGGGGGCCTATGGCTCACCAAAATTGCTGACTGCTGTAAGCTGGGAGCAATCAGTGAATTCCCAAATGATGCTGACATCCTACAAACAGGCTTAAAAATGACAAACAACTGGTGCCAAAACCGTGGTCTGGCACTAAACTCTAAAAAATGCATAATCACACCCTTCGGTAAATCGGATATCCCTGCAAATTATACTATTGATAGCACACACCTAAAAGTAGACCCAGTGGTGAGAGGCCTAGGATCACAGATGGGTAGTAACCTTAACTTTGACTACCAGGTAGCTGTGGTAGTGAGGAAATCCTTCTATGTGGCTCAACTTATAAGTAAAGGCATGGCATCAAGATCAGAGGAAGTCATAGTGCCATTGTACTCGGCCCTCATCAGGTCCATAATAGAGTACAGTGCTCCCATCTGCATGTACCTAACCAGACACTTATACCAATTTAAGCAGCCCCAGAGGTTTCTCACTAAAAAAATACAAAACGCAAGACGCATGTCTAATGTAGACTGACTAAAAGCCCTATCCCTTTATTCCGTCATATCATTTATTGAGAGAGGATTTATGCCTGACCTTCAAGACATTTTCTAATTGAAATGTTAAATATTTGCAAGAAAAAATGTATGAGGGTTGTGTGTTCTTTGGACCTGAACCTTATTGTGACTGTAACAGAACTTGCTGGAGAGACAGATTTTTATCCCAAAGGCTACCTTGTCTATGGAATAAACTTCCCATTTTTGTAAAACAAATCCCATCTGTCTCTGTCTTCAAAAAGAATTTGGATAAATGGATGGACAATCATAAATTTACTCCCAGGGTACTGCCCATGTTCCTTATGGACAGAAGCAGTCTGTAAAAGGACTCAGGGCTCCAACACCCAAAGACCCACTACCCTGATACTACCCCATCCCATATCTGGAAAATTAAAATATAATATTGTCATATCCTGGATATTATTGGATACCCACTACCCTGATACTACCCCATCCCATATCTGGGGAATTAAGATATAATATTGTCATATCCTGGTTATTACTGGATACCCACTACCCTGATAATACCCCATCCCATATCTGGGGAATTAAGAAATAATATTGTCATATCCTGGGTATTACTGGATACCCACTACCATGATACTACCCCATCCCATATCTGGGGAATTAAAATATAATATTGTCATATCCTGGGTATTACTGGATACCCACTACCCTGATAATACCCCATCCCATATCTGGGGAATTAAGAAATAATATTGTCATATCCTGGGTATTACTGGATACCCACTACCGTGATACTACCCCATCCCATATCTGGGGAATTAAAATATAATATTGTCATATCCTGGGTATTACTGGATACCCACTACCCTGATACTACCCCATCCCATATCTGGGGCATTAAAATATAATATTGTCATATCCTGGGTATTATTGGCTAGGCTTGTAAAGGCTGTTGTGCCATTAGCTTAGTAATCATCTGTGGACCTAAGAACCTATGAATGTAAAAGACTCAAAATTTAACAGGCTGAATACAGGGGAGCCAAGTAGTACATTGTATCTTTATTTTAGTGGAAGCCATTCTGGTTTGGCTAAAGATGAGAAAGTGGTATCCTGTTTTGGGATATAGGGTAGTAAACCTGCAGATAAATTTACTAGTTACTTGTAGGGGTGAAAGGTTCTTCCTGGATGCTATGGCAATGATATGGTGTAGTCTATTAATTCCACAAGCATACCTTTATCAGTTGTACATCTGCTTTTTGGTAACAGAAAATTGAAAATCTTTTTAACCAGAAGACTAGTTGGTAAATTTTGACCTTCGTCATATTAAAATGATGTTGGAAATATTAATGTCGGTCAAGCCAAACATCTAGGTACCAGAAGTAGTTTACCATTTTTATTATATAGGATGCTCCATTCTGGGGATTGACATGAACTTTTGGTGGGTTCAAACTATCATAACATTTGATGTGAAGTTGTTCTATCTCGCCGTTGTCTTACTGATGGCTTCGGAGCATACTCAGCCAACTGCAAATGCTCGAGGTCTTCAACCAACTCGAGACCAACTCCCTATCCCTTGATGTACCTTGTGCTTCACTCAGATCTCGTTTGCCGCTGCAACTAGATTGGGCGTTCACCAGCTCTGGCCAGTGAAAGTTATATATCTTACTTGTTTTTTAGAAAAAAGCTTTAGTGGATAAGTGTATTTCATAAGTTTCCTTTCTAAAAGTAGTTTAGGTATGAGATGTTTGGGATTCCAGATGGTGTTTCCATACCTAGACGACTGGCTCATCACTGCCACCACCAGGCATCAACTCTTACAAGCAAGGGACACGACTTTGAACCTCTGCATTCAGTTGGAGATTACTATAAATTCAGAAAAATCTGCCTTGTCGCTATCGCAACATACAGTATTTATAGGAGTAGTGCTAAATACCATTATTATGACCTTAAACCTTCCACCAGAAAGAGTTTGTGTTCTACAAAATCAGGTTCTGGACCTGCTCCCAAGAGAAAAAGCCCCTGTTTCAGTGGTACTCAAATTGCTAGGGACAGTGGTGGCAACGATCATTGCGATTCCTTTGAGTCGGATGCATATGCGTGTACTACAATGGCTCTTGTTCACACAATGGTCTTTTCAAGAACTCCCAATGTCACACAAAATCCTGATAACAAATTCCTGCAAGAAGGACCTTCAGTGGTGACTGACATCTCACCAAATAACCCCTTTGTTCTACCCACTCTCATAGCCACATTGACCACAGATGCCTCCCTGATAGGGTGGGGGAGAGCATTATCAGGGAAGAACACGAGGCTCACCTGCATATCAATGTCCTGGAGATGAGAGCGGTACTTCTAGCATTGCAGCCCTTTCAAGACTCTACTATTGCAATTCAGACAGGTAAGATGTCAGTGGTCTGGTACATAAACAAACAAGGAGGAACCAGATCTTATCCCCTTGTCGAGAGGCCCTGAGGGTATGGCAATGTGCAACTTCCATCCAGCGCTTTCTGATAGCAACGCACATCCTGGGGAGATCCAGTGTGATAGCAGACAAGCTGAGCAGGGCAATTCTATTGCCTCACGAGTGTTCCCTAAAAGATGTAGCGGAAAGGATATTCTGCAGATGGGGCCAGCCTTGCTGCGACCTCTTTGCAACTCCAACAAACACGAAATGCAGCAGCTATTTTGCCCTAATCCCCCCTCTGGGGGATACCCCAAGGGATGCACTTCTACACAATTGGCCCCTGGGTCTCCTTTATGCCTTCCCTCCTTTCCCTCCGATACCCAAAGTTTTACAGAAAGCCAAGGCTCTGGGAAGGACCATCATTTTAATAGCCCCTTATTGGCCTCGTCAAATTTGGTTCCCCTTCCTCCAGCCTCATCTATTGGAAGTACCTTGGATTCTGGACCCTGTGCCAGATCTCCTGACTCATTCATCATGGGCTCTCCACCCTTCTCTTCAGTCCCTCAGACTGAAAGCTTAGGTGCTCCAATTCCAAACATAGCCAGGATTCACAAAGTATCAGCTGCAGCTCAATATATTTTAACATCCTCTCATAAATCGTCTTCCAAGAAGTTGTATCTTAGTAAATGGAAAAGATTTTCTATATGGGCGCTTCAGAACAATATTGATCCGTACCTGGCTTCAGTTTCATTCTTTCTGGAGTTTTTGACTAAACTTTTCAACGTAGGGGCAGCAGCAGCAGCAACCATTAGAGTTCAATTGGCAGTGATTGCTAACTTTCATCTAGGTGACCAGGGGTCTAATATGTCACATAAACTTTCCAAAGCTTTTCTCAAGGGTACTGTCCATTTGAGACCACCCATCAAAGCTCCAGCTATGCCATGAACAATAAATTTTGTTCTTTCCCATATAATTCTGCCTCCCTTTGAACCAGACGCATCTTGTGACTTGAAATATCTATCATGGAAAACCATATTTTTAATAGCTATTCTGCTGTGAGGGTTTCAGAGTTACAGGCCTTGTCCATTAAACCCCCTTATTTGATTTTCCATAATGACAGTCTCTCACTCAGGACGAATTCTTCATTCTTACCTAAAGTTTGCTCAGAGAGAAATCTTTGTTTTTCTCTAAATACACTAATAAGATGGAACATATGTTGCACAAACTTGATGTTCACAGACAACTTTGATTCTATTTAGACAGGACCAAAAATTTCAGGAAAACATATCAGCTCTTTGTCTCCTTTTCGGAGACAAAAAAGTCGCTCCAGTGGCAAAAACCACTTTATCAAAATGGCTATCAGATTGTATATCCTTCACTTACAGTTCAGTGAATACTCCTTTACAACAGAGGATAAAGGCCCACTCTACTAGAGCTGTATCTACTTCATCAGCCTTTATGGCTAAATTACCTTTAGATACTATTTGTGCAGCAGCTGCTTGGTCAAGGCCTCATACCTTCATCACTCATTACAAAGTAGACAAGACCTCCAGGGACTGGGCTTCCTTTGGTTCCACGGTCTTGAAAAATATTCTCTCGTGAGCCACCCGAGAAAGATGGTGCTTGGGACGCTACCCATCAGTAAGAATGAACAGTGATATAGAACAACTTCACATAAAGAAATTATGTACTCACCATAAAGTTCCATGTGAGTTGTTCATCTCACCTTCATTCTTACATCCCACCCTCCGACCACCATCCAAGCTTCTTGATGACTGAGATTCCATCTATGTCATGGTTTATTGCCTCTTATCCAATTTCTGTGTTAGCATATTACTAGTGGTATGTAGCCTGTAGTAGTAGATCTGATGGAAGCACAAGGTGCATCATGGGATAGGGAGTTGGCCTCGAGCTGGTTGAAGACCTCGAGCTTTTGCAGTTGGCCGAGTCGAACCCATCAGTAAGAATGAAGGCAAGATGAACAACTCGCATGGAATGTTATGGTGAGTACATAACTTCTTTTTTTATTTATGTTAGTAGCAGGTGCATTTTCTGTAGCCAGTCATTTTTCTAGCTTTTTTTAATTGTGTTTTGGGAGGGCCTGGCTCCATAGTTAACCATAGTTAACCATATGGTCTCCATGTGAATGTGTGATCGATGTGGAAGTTTGCTGGGCATTCTTTTAAATGGAGACAGTGAAGAAACGTGGAGATAGAATGGAACCATGGGGCACACTTTCTAAGAAGGGAGAACTAGATGGCAGATTTGTACCTAACTTTACAGTGAATGTTCTGATAAGAGATAAAATCCTTGAACCAGTCAGGAGTTTTTGGGTCTTTTCTTAGCATAGTGTGGGCTTGAAGTAGTAAATAATGATCAAGTAGATCAAAGGCTTAAGCAAGGTCTGCCATGACTCAACTAGTTACTTTTTCTTTGTAGGCATTCCAAGTAATATGATCAGTTAAGGTACACAATCCTATTGTTATACCTCACCTGTCCGAAAACCATGGCAGAGAGATGGCATGTTTTACTTATAAATGTAGGTAGATGATTAAATGTAAACTAACTTTACAGAAGGTTTTGAAGGGTTTACTAGAATGGAATTGGGTCTGAAATCATTGACATAAGCTGGTTTAGAAACTTTTAAACCTGGACTAACTATGTCTCAATTCTGTGTAAGTATCATAGAGTTAGTACAGAAACATAGAATCTGATGATGTTTTTCGTGTTTCACTGTTGCAGTCATCACATTTGGGTTATCCCTGCCAGGGTAGCCCTCAGCTTGTCCGAATACCAGAGGCTTAGTATTTCTGCATCGGTTACTGTTGCTTCAGGACTGACGTCAGATCATCAGTAGTATAAAGTAAGGCAGCTGATGCCATTACATCAGTCTTTCTTGCAATGGAGCCCGAAGCAGAAACAGTTCGCATGAGTGCCGGTTGGCTGCTACCTGAGTTTCGTCTACCAAATTGAAGCTGAAGTCTTCTAAAACTAAGTACCCCGTTGGGGATCCTTTTTTCTTGCACTAACCGATGTCAGAAAAAGTTAACAATGGTCTCACCTGTGGAAAGCAAATACCAGACCGAGACTTTAATTCTTACTGCATCACTTGTTTAGGCTCAGACCACAACGTCCCATGTTTTCGCTTCTGTGTGTTGTTCAACGCCAGAACTATCCGTCATCGGGCCCTTATTGTAGCTAGATATTTTCACGTACAGTCCTCTGATATGGCTTCAGTAAGCCATCCGACAGCAGATCTTTTGAAATAAACGTAAAGATAAAGACAGAGACAGACCGCACTGGACCAAACCTACAGACGATGCTCCCGTTAAGCTAGTCGTCAGTTCTCCGGTCCTCAGTGAGGTGTTTTCACAGCCCCTGATGCCCGCTTCTGTGGATTTGCAGGCCACTACCAAGACCCTTCGGAGTCTGGTATGCCACAAAACTCTTCTTCGACTAAGGATCCTGCGGTCGTCTCTATCTTGGATGGGTCCAGAGCCGCTGAGCAGGCACCGGCTTCCGAGGAAGTCCTTAAGTCCTTTGCACTAACGATTCTTGACACAAACTGGCATCTTCTTTCAAGACTACCATTCTTTCGAAAACGACAGAGTTTCTTAGGTGCAGGGTATGAACCACACCTAAGAAACTGACAGCCCAGTCTCACACACCTGCTTCCTTGCCTCAGTCTCAAATGCTTAAAATGGTGGAAGACCTTATCATTGCTGATCAGGGGAAACCAAGCTACCCTCTCCAAAAGGAAAAGAGATCTGTCCCCTGTAGTTTTGTCTGAACAAGAGTCAGATGACTGATGCATCTGAATATGAAGACATGCATCCCCTCTCTACTTATGAGGATTCTGATGCAGAGGATTCCATCCCTTCAGTCTCTCCCCCAGAGGATTTTTCCTTTGGGGAAACCCTTCACACCTTAAGGGAGCATTTCCAATGGGAGAGTCAGGACTACCCTCAGTCTAAAAAGAGACAAAGGGAATTCTGAGATCTTCCGCAGCACAGACCCTTGGCTATCCACCCAGTCCTGGATGTTGTGTAGGATGTTTTTCTGGAATCCATCTTGACTCCTGACACTCTCCCTCCTGCACCAGAAAACCAGACTGGTACTATAGAGTACCTAACTCACACAAATTTCTTTTTAAAAATCCTACTGCTGACCCTGAGGTAATTTCTCAAGGGCCAAAAGGGATTAAAGCCACCTCAGCTAAGAATCCCACCCCCTCAGATAGGAGTTCCCAAGCACTAGACAGATGGGGTAAAAAAGTATACACCTCAGCTACTCTTGCTATCAGGGCACTAAATTGTCAGTTCTTATGCTAACATTTCAGCAACATATCCTGGAACTCCTCAAACAAAAAGTGTCTTCCTTTCCTGCTTGTGCAGAATATAAAGAGTTGCAAGAGTTTATGTATTCTGCAAGTCAAGTAACTAAACATACCTTGCACTGTGGTTTTGACGCCCTAGAAGCTTCTTGCAGGGCAGCAGTCACCGGATATGTCATTAGAAGGCATGCATGGCTTAAGGAACAGCCCTTGCCAGACTATGTCAAATCTAAATTGTTGGATGCCCCCTTGCACAAAGACAACTTATTTGCACTAAGGCAGAAGAGGTCTTATAAAAGATGGAAGAAAAAGCAAAATCTATGCAGGCAATTAAGGATTTTTTACAGGTCCAGCCACCCAGATTCAGCAGGCATTGTCCCACCAAGCACTGGTCCTTTCCTGCTCCCACTAAGCCAGTCCAGCCCAAACCCCAGGGAACCAGACCCCCCCAGACAGCAGCCACAGGGAATGCAGAGATCTAAGCAGTGAACTACCTCCACAAAACCAGGGAGTTCTAAGCCACCCCCTTATGGTAAGAACTCACAATGACTCACCTCCCCCATCCCCTCCCTCTGCCCACCTTCACTTACCCCTAGGAGGAAAACTCTCCTTTCATGCAAGCACCTGGATCACCATTACCAACGACCGCTGGGTTTTCAACATAGTGTCCCAGGGATACAAATTTTCTTTCCACACACTTCCATCCCCAAAAGGGTTCCCAGATCTATCTCCAAACCAGTGGGCAGAGGCTCAAAAACAAGTCTTGCTCTCTGAGGGCAGTAGAGCATGGTACTGCAGTACAGATAGGCCAAGGTTTCTACTCCAGACTTTTTCTGGTACCCAGAAAAGAGGGCACCTGGTGCCCCATCCTCGATCTATCCATTCTAAACACCTTCCTGGTGATCCCAAAATTCAAAATACTCACCCTCCAGCAGCTGTTACCCATGCTGTCCAAGGATGCTTGGCTAGCCACCCTAGATGTAAAAGAGGGCTATCTCCACATTCCTATCTGGGAATCCTGCAGGAAATATCTCTGTTTCTGGGCAGGATCTCAGCCCTTTCAGTTCTCTGCACTTCCCTTTAGCTTATCTACTGCTCCCAGAGTTTTTACAAAATGTCTGGCTCCGGACATTGCCTTTTGCAGACAAAGGAATATCTAAATTTACCCATACTTAGACGACTGCCTAATTCAGGCAGACAGCCAGGAAAAGCTGTTCAAGCACCTGGCCTTCGTAAAGTCCCTACAAACCTCCCTCCACCATCAACGAAAAGAAATCCAAACAGGTGCCCACCCAAAGGATTATATTCCTGGGAGCAAGCCTGGACACAGCATCCCAGATGCACTCCTTACACCAGAAAAGCAAATTTTCCTGACAGCTTACTTCTCTCAACTAGCCACCCAGACCCCAGTTATCTGTAAGGAAGATCCTGCAAGCTCTGGGGTTCATGGCATCTTGCATACAACTCATTCCATATGCCAGACTGCATATGAGGAAACTTCAATGGTACCTAAAAAGCCTTTGGTGTCAACACTCTCAAGACCTGGAGACTCTTATACCTATTATTCCTTGCCTCAGAAAAGATTTTCTTTGGTGGGCATGATCGCACAACAAGGGACTACCTTTCTCACCACCCCCGCCACCCAGACCCTCACCACAGATGCATCAGCTATGCCTGGGGTGCACACCTGGATGGCAGGTGCATACAGGGCTAATGGAGCCTGCAGCAAATACATCTGCACATCAGCCAAAAAGAGATGATGGCTGTCCAGCACACCTTGATAGCTTTCCAGCCCCTTCTCTCCCCAGGGGCTCTCCTGATCAAAACAGACAACACCACTGTGATGTGGTATACCAACAAGCAGGGAGGGACACGCTCCTACCCTCTATGCAGGCTAACCATGACCCTTTGGCACATAGCCTCTGCTGTTCAACTCCACTTGTTAGCACAATTCCTTCCAGGTTCTCTCAACTCTTCTGGCAGACCAATTAAGCAGAAATCTTCCTGACCCACACAAGTGGCAGCTCAACAGAAGAACCTTCACCCTAATAACTTAGAATTGGGGCACCCTAAAGGTCGACCTCCTTGCCTCCCACACCAACCATCAGCTCAGCCAATTCTACACCAGGGAGCATCACTGCATGGCTCGGAAAGTGGATGCCCTGTCCTTCCCCTGGGTCAATCTATTGGTCTATGCCTTTCCTCCACTACCTCTCATCCCCAGGGTACTGTTCAAAATAAAGGAGGAAAAACCAAGGACAATTCTTATAGCTCCAGAGTGGCCTCACCAGCACTGGTACCCCTTGCTGTGCAGCCTGTCCCCACTGCCACCATGTCATCTTCCTCAGATTCCGAACCTCCTGACCCAGAGGGAAGGGGAATTCATGCATCCCCAATTGCAGATACTCAGTTTGGCAGCTTGGCTTATTCCCTAATCCCTGATCAATCTGCCAACCTGAAAAAACAGGTTCTAGATGTTATACGTGAGGCCAGACGCCCTAGCACTAGAAAGTCTTATGCTGACAAATGGAAAAGGTTCTGCACCTGGATTCAGGCCAAGGGAGCCAGTATGGCACAGCCCTCCATCCCTCTCATCCTGGATTACTTAGCTGGCCTGCTACACAGTGGCCTCTCTTTTTCCTCTATAAATATTCATGCCTCTGCTATCTCTGCTCATTTCCCCACTGACAGCCCGTTTTCTCACACCCCTTGATCAAACAGTTCCTGAGAGGGGCTAGCAACTTGAGGCCACCCAGAAGAGCACCAACCCCAGCTTGGGACCTTAACTTTATGTTGGAAAAGCTCACCCTGCCCCCCTTCGAACCAGCTTCTGCACAGCTAACATTTCTCTCCTGGAAAACAGCTTTCCTTCTGGCCATCACTTCAGCCAGAAGAGTCTCCGAGCTGCAAGCACTCATGGCTGTGAGACCTTTCATCATCTTCCATGCTGATAGGTATCCCTCAGAAATAATCCATCCTTCATGCCCAATGTGGTGTCCAGTGTGGCTTTCAACCAGTCCATTAATTTGCCCATCTTTTTTCCTAATCCACAGAACAAAGGAGAAAGGATCCTGCACCCTCTAGATGTGCACAGACAGCTCAGATTCTGTCTAGACAGGACTAAATCCTTCAGAAATTCTGATCAATTGCTGGTTAGCTTTGCTACAGGGGCAGAAGGAAAAGCCATCCCCAAACAAACCATTTCTAAATGGGTAGCACACTGCATCCATTTCTGCTACAAACAACATGGAAAGCCTCCCCCCAAGGGGCTCAGGACTTACTCCACCAGAGCAGCCTCCACCTCTGTAGCTTTCCTCAGAGGCGTCCCCACCAGGGACATCCTGGAGGCTGCCACCTGGACATCTGTTCACACTTTTATCAAACATTACCACCTGCCTCTCTTCTCCAAATCCAGGGCAGGGTTTGCCTCTGCAGTCTTGCAGAGCACCCTAGCCAGCCCCTAGTTTCCTTGACTGCCTCCACCCATTTCCTCAGCTTTGGGAATCAAGCCAAATGTGATTACTGCAACAGTGAAACATGAAGAACATAGTACGGTTGTGTACACTTACCATAATGTAGATGTTCGAGTGTATTCACTGTTGCAGTCCTGGTTTTCCTCTCTCCAGCCCCCTTTTTTTTCTCTTTCCTTACAAGGGGACATATTGGTATTTATTTTCTAGTGGTGGGGTTCCTCCACCAGAACCTAGCTCCTATTTGAGGGCTCCTGATAGGTTAGGTCAAGAAAAACTGATGTAATGGTGTCGGCTGCCTTACTTTGTACTACGTGATGACCTGACGTCAGTCCTGAAGCGACAGCAACCAACGCAGAAATACTAAGCCTCTGGTATTCAGGCCGGCCGAGGACTACCTTGGCAGGGATAACCCAAATGTGATGACTGCAACAGTGAATACACCCGAACATCTACATTTATGGTAAGTGTGCACAACTGTACTTTCTCAATCTTCATTCATTCTTGACGAATGGGACTCTGTTCTGATCCTCTGAACTGGCTTGACTGTTATACAGCTCACCCCAGTCAAAAAATCTCTTGAGCTAAGAGTCTACCCATAATGCCCCCTCTTCAATACCTCAGACCTCGTTTGCCTCTCTGTCAGCAAGTTGCATCAGCTGGGCTCTCAGCTAAGTCCTTAAAAATTTCTGTTTTTAAGCTAAATCCTTATTTTGTTTTCGCTATCTGTATATCTTATATCTGTCTGTAATTGTTTTCGGCTCTGTGTTTGAATACTCTGCCCTATAACTTTGGTAATTTCCATTACTGTTATTGCTAACTCCCTCTCCTGCCTTTCTTACCTCTTGTGGTAATTCTTAGTACCGTCATTGGTACCTCTCTTTTTTCTCCCTTATACCGTTTTGGTATTCTCCACTACCATCTTTGGTAGACCTTCTGTCTATTCTTAGTGTGTGTGTGTGTGTGTGTGTGTGTGTGTGTGTGTGTGTGTGTGTGTGTGTGTGTGTGTGTGTGTGTGTGACTGTGTCTGTGTGTGTGCATTGTTAGTGCTTGTTTCAACATAAACCATTAAAATGGCAGGAAAACAAAAATGTACTACTGGTTTCAAACAGTGCCAATACCGTGGAAGAAAGATTTCCAATTCAGATGGGCATCTTTTGTGTTTATTGTCTAGGAGCTCCACATCTCGACCTAAATTGTGACATCTGGCAGGCCTTTAGTCACCGGACCTTGGTCAAGTGTTGAAATAAGGTCATTATGAAGGGCCATTTGAAAACTTCTTTTAGTGAAGCTTTGTCCAAGGCTGACTCCCCTCCAAAATCAGACACTGACAAAAAGAAGAGCCACTCTGTACCTGTGTCTCCCATGGCACCGGTGGCCCAAAAACATAAGACTCAATTTCCAACTACCTTCTCGGAACTGAAAGCAAAGGTACCAAAGATACAAACACAAGAATCCTCAGCACCAACCACTGCTACTATGGTGCCTTCAGCACCAGGATTGGCACCGGCATCTTTGGTTTCCAGCTCGGTGCCAACTTCTCCACTGGTGCCTCAGCAGGCTTTACCCACCACCTCGTTGCTGAAACCAGAACTGATTCTCCCCTAGACAAGGTATTCACCTTCCATAGACCCCTTTGTAGGCTATCTGGCCACCCCCTTTGTGGACCTACCAGAGACTTTTTCAGGATTATCCATTCGATCTTCCAGGAGTCTCTCCGAGGTAGATGTGAGATTGGTGGATCAGCTGTTGGTGACCAGAGGTATAGCCCCTTTCCCATCTAGAGTTGAGGTATATTTTCCAAGGACTCCTGCACTGTCTCCTCCTTTGACTTCCACCAGAGTTTCAGAGCCCAGCTCTTTGATTCCTCTGGTACCAGCTGTTTGGGTGCCATTGGGCATCCCTACCTTGGCACCAGATGTTTTTCTGACTTCTTTGGTTCTATCCTCGGAACCAACAGATTCTCGGGGCCATGACTCCTCTGCCTTTTCAGAGGGACTCGGATCAGCTCCTGGTTTGTATTCGGAGCCGACCTTGGGTCTCGGGATTTTGTTCGTTGCAGGTCCTTCCTCGGCTCCTGCTTTGGACAGCAGACTGTGGGAGCAGGAAGTGACCTCAGTTCCAAGGTGGTCTTTCTAAGTTCCATCTTCCACACCTCTTCAGGTGTCATGGCTTCCAGGTTATGGAGAGAGCTTTAGCCTCTGCAGGCTCTCAGCTGGTCCCTCCTGCATCAGGGTGTCATATTACCATATCTTCTGGCCCAGAGCTGACACCCATCTCCACGACAGGGCAGCGAGCACCAAAGGTTCAAGTTACCCCTGTACAGGGCCCCCTCTTCTTCGGAATCTTTGTCAGAAATTCCCACTGAGAACCCCCCCCCCATAAGAAGGCATACAAGAGGAAGCAACTAGATTCCCTGGAAGAATTGTCACCAAAGACAAGGACTTCCCTGAAGGGGAAGGTTCTCCCTAGTCACCCCCTGAAGATGTCTCTTTTGGGGAAATCCTAGAAATACTCAGAGTGGTAACTGGAAGCCCCAAGACCTGACCTCAGAGGAATCCATGTACTTGCAAGCATTTGGTGCTCAACCATCTACTTCCTGAGTGACCCCACCCACTGACAATCTTATTAAGCTGATCATGCAGTGGGCTTGGAAGGCTCCTGACTCCATAGAGCCTATTCTCCGGACAACAGATAAAATTATATCCCCGCCTGAGGACAACCAATATTGAACCAAGGGTTTAGCAGTAGATGCCATGGTGGTTGCGGCTGCCACCAAGAAGGAACTCGCCGATGAGACTCCTACTGTACATCTGCCTAAAAAAGGAGTCTGAGATGATGGACAGATTTGGAAAGCGGGTCTAAACTTTATTGACCTTCGCACTCAGTTCCTTGAACTTTATGGTGCACTTCACTAGATTCCAGGGAGATCTGAATAAGGAGTTATTGGATACTCTCACTGGAGCTGTGTCTAAAGAGGTGCAGGATAAGGTTGCCTCTCAGCTACCCACTCTGGAGTCTATATCGAAGTTTGTCCATGTGGCTCATTGCACATGCAGCCGAAGGCACGACCAGAGCAGCAGGTTATGGCGTTGCCATAAGGCAACATGCCTGGATGCGCTTGTGTGAATTTATGGAGCCCTTCATGTCTTCCTTCATCAATGCTCCTTTTGACGGATCATCTTTGTTTGGCCTCAAGGTGAAGGACACACTAACCAGGTGTGAAAAAGATGAAAAGACCCTATCTGCTGTGGGCATTCGTTTTTCTACTCCTCAGCGATCCTATTCCAGGAATCAGTGGAATGGAAAGATGTGGTTCAAGAAGTCCCAGTGGCCTTTTCAGGACACATGTGGCGGTGGCTCCCCTCAGGCAGATAGAGGATGTCGGCCATGAGGCAGAGGTGGCCCACGAAACCAGAGTTCCAGAGACTCCTTTCTTGGACAAACCTACCAGTGCTCCTGAAAGGAGGCCCGATTGCTTACCTCTGGAAGCAGTCAGGGAAGACTTTTACTGCACTCGACAGCCTGGCGACAAATAACCTCCGATATTTGGGTGCAGAGAATCGTTACCAGAGGCTATCACATCCCTTTCACCCTTTTCCCCGAGATCATTGAGAAAATCCCTGATGTTCCACCCAATCAGAGGGATCAAGCAACCGAAGAGGTTCAAAAGCTGCTAGAAAAAAAAGTCATCCAAGAAGGCCCACCAGACCAGATAGGATCTGGGTTTTACTCCAGGTTCTTTTTAGTGCCAAAGAAGAAGGGGGACTGTTGGCCGATATTGGACCTCAGCCTTCTGAACAAGTTTGTTCAGCAGACAAAATTCAAGATGGTCATGCTTCAGTGTGTTCTCTCTTTCTAGGGGAAAATGATTGGATGTGCTCTAGAGACCTTCATGACGCGTATTACCACATAAAGATGGAGAAATGCTCAGGAAGGTATCTTCGCTTTTGGCTAGGGGCCAGTTATTATCAGTTCAGAGGTCTGCCCTTTGGCCTCACCACAGCCCCCAGAGTGTTCACCAAATGCATGGCAGCAGTCATGGCTCACATGAGACTACACGGATTCCAGGTGTTTCCTTATCTAGACGTCTGACTCCTCACCACCCCTACCAGGCATCTACTGCTTCAAGCCATGGACTTCATCATACACTTGTTCAGTGCTCTGGGCATAATAGTCAATAAAGGAAAGTCACAGCAGTCTCCCACTCAGGATCTAGAATTCATGAGCCGGCCTCAACACGATTTCATGTATAGCTTCTCTACCCTTTCACAGGCTCCAAAAGATAAGGTCTCAAGTTCAGCTCATTTTAGTAAAAAACAATGTGCCCACTCTACTTGTCCTTCAAGCCCTAGGATTTATGGCAGTAGCCATCACCTTGGTTCAGTTGGCAAGATTTCACTTGGGGATACTTCAGTGGCTTTTGACTTCTCAGTGGTCCATTCTAGCTCATCCGATCTTAGTAACAGGCCACTGCAAAAAGGATCTATCCTGGTGGATGCAGTCAGAAGAAATTCTAATGGATGATCCCTTTGTTACCCCTCAACCCAAGGTCATAGTGACCACGTACGCCTCTCAGATGGGGGGGCATTATCTGGGTAGAACAGTCCAAGGCACTTGGTCGCCACAAGAGCCCAACTTGCACATCAGTGTCCTGGAAATGACAGCAGTGCTCCTAGTGTTGCAAGTCTTTCAACCTGCTCTTCCTGTGGGAGCAGTCAAGATCCAGTCAGACAACATGTCAGTGGTGTGGTATATCAGCAGACAGGGTGGAACCAAATCCTATCCCCTTTGCTAGGAAGCTCTCAGAGATTGGCAATGGGTGATATCTTCCAACCACTTTCTTGTGGCAACGCATATCCCGGTGAGCTCCAGCGTAATAGAGGACAAGTTGAGCAGACACATTCTACTGCCTCTTGAGTGGTTTCTCAATCCCAAAGTGGCAATGGAAATTTTTCACCACTGCAGCCAGCCTTGGTGCAATCTCTTTGCCTCACCAATGAACAGCAAGTGCAGCAGCTACTTTGCCCTAATTTCTGCTCAGGGGGAGTCCCCGAGAAACACGATCCTTCTTGAATGGCCCTTGGGTCTTCTGTATGCCTTTCCTCCTTTTCCCATCATACCCCTCTTCCTAAAGAAAGCCCAAAGGTTGTGAAGCAAAGTGATTTTCATTGCTCCCTTTTTGCCCAGGGAAGTTTGGTTCCCCTTTCTATGGCCTCACTTGAGTCACCATCCATGGATTGTGGACCCAATTCCAGACCTGCTGTCTCACCTGCAGGGATTGGTGAATCCTGATCTACGCACTCTCAAGCTCACAACTTGGTTCCTCCAATTCCGATATTCACCAGGTAGAATAATATTACCCCCTCCCCGTGGGAAAAAAAAAATTCTGTCTTCCCATAGACCTTCCACCAGGAGACTATATCTCAGTAAATGGGAGAGATTTTCAATGTGAGCCTCTGAAAACAATTTAGACCCCTTCTCGGCACCTGCTGAAAAAGTTTTGGATTTTTTAGCAGCCCTTTTTGACCAAGGAGCTTCTACGTCCACAATTAGAGTTCAGTTAGCGACCATTTCTAATTTTCACAATGGGTTCGATGACCATTCCTTAGTTTCTCATCTCCTATGCAAGATTTTTCCTCAAAGGTGCCTTATGGTTAAAACCTCCTTTCAAAGATTCCTTAGCCCTCTGGGATCTAACCTTAGATGTTATGTTGTCCCATCTCGCCTTCATTCTTGCTGGTTGGGTACAGAGCTGATCCTCGGCTCCGACTTGGCCACATACTAAAGCTTGAGAACTTCAGCTGGCTTGAGGCTACCTCCTATCCCAAGATGCTTATAGGCTGTTCCCCAGATATCATTTGCCACTAAAAGCATCGGAATTATCTTCGCTGGCTCAGGCTAGTTATTACTTTTATTATCCGTTATGACCTTTTTTTCTAGTCTGCTCTTTGATAAAAAAAAACTATTAGTACAGAGACTGTGAATATATTCTTTTCTAAGTGTTATTACTTGTGTAGTAGTTTTCTCTAGTTGGTGTGTTTTTCAGCTGTTTCTTCCCTCCTCTCTTTCAGGCCTTTCCCTTTAAAGGATCCGTTTAAGTTAGAGGATTCCTTTTTTTTCTTTCAGCCTGTTTTTTCTTAGAGGGCTTCCCTTCTATCCCTTGGAGTCACTGTTTAAGTTAGAGGGGTCTCCTCAGGCTGGAGGAGACTGTCGTTTAACTTGGAGACTTCTCCAGCTTAGTTCCCCCTTCTCAGCTTTTCTTTTACCTCTCTCTTTCCCCTTTCTGTGGCTGTCTGTGTTGTTATACTACTTAATTCTGTAGTTGGGTTCTTATTTAGCTTAACATGTCTACTAAGGAAACAAAACAGTCTGGGTTTAAAAAGTGCGATTCATGCACCCAGAAAATGTCTTTAACGGATGGACACACACAAGTTGTGTTTACTGTCTAGGGTCAGTCCATTTGCAGGAATCCTGCTCCATATGCCATTGTTTCAGTGCGATGGTCATGCAGGAAAGAAAGAATAAACTTATTTTAAGAGGTTTACAGAAAGGGCCTTTTGAGTTAACGGTAGAAGGTAATCAGGCCTCCAGATATGAAAAAACAAAAAAGAAAGCTTCGTCGGCTCCAGCTTCTGAGCCGTCAAGCAGCCATGAGAAGCAAGTATCTTCAGAACCGAAGAGTGTCTTGAGCCCAGCTCATCAGAATGTAGAGCCACCATTGAATCTCATATACCATCCATTCCTCCTCCAACTTGGATGAGTTCAGAGCCAGAGTGTCACGAAGTCATTGTGCCGGAACCATCGGTGCCAGTAATCACCCCCAATATCTTGGTTATGTCTGCTCCAATCTCATCAATGCTGTCTTCAATCGAGGGATCTAGGAGCCGACACTCCCTGACCAGCTTCGGGGTGGGGGGAGTCGAGTCGGACCCTTGTCGGAGCCGACTCTCCCTCTTGGTGCTTCGGCTGAAGTGAGTTCGGTGCCCACATCAGCCTCGGAGCCATCGGTGCAGGTGAGATCTCCCAGTTCCTCGCGACCGGAGTCTCTCTCAGCCCGAGTGTGCTCTCTACTGAGTCTGCGCCACCTTTGGCTCCAACCACTCTTCCCCCTAAAGGGCCAGCGTCCACTTCTACACCATCCCTCCATCACCCCCACAGTAGAGAGTCAGTGCCTCAGGAACTCCCAATGGGGGGAGCCCTTTCTTCTGACACCTCCCTGGAACATCATCCCGAGGAGGTCCCTCGAAAGAGACAGTGTAAGAGGAAACACATAGACTCCCCCGGGTCTGTCACTTCTGATACCAATTTAGAGGACTCAGAAGGGTCCCCATGGTCCCCCTCTGAGGATGTCTCCTTCTCGGACATCCTAGAGATTCTTAAACAGAGGGGTGGTTGGAAAACCCTCTCCCTTTCTGAGGATGAATCTGTGTACCTGGAGGCATTTGTCTGTCACCCCTCCACCTCTTGGGTGTCTCCGCCATTCGATCAGCTCATGGCGGTGGTGAGTTGGAAGGCGTGGAGCTCTCAGGAGTCAGTGGAGCCCGTTCTGAGGAGGCCAGACAAATTCATTATGGCCCCAGAAGGTAGTATTTGACAAAGGGAGTTCCAGTAGATGTGGTAGTGGTGGCGGCTGCCACCAAGAAGGGGTTAGCTGAAACTTCTGCATCTGTCCATCCACCGAACAAGGAGTCTTGAACGATGGACAGATATGGGAAGCATATGTTCTTCTCAGCAGCCTTTACCCTACAGTCGCTGAATTACTTGTCACATTTTACTCAACTTCAGAGGGATCTCCTTAAAGAGCTAGGAGATGCCCTACAAGGTGCTACAGCTCAGGGTTTGTCAGACAAGATAAATTCTCAGCTTGCGACCTTAACCTCTATTATGAACTCCTCCATGCACCTCATCTCTTATGTGGCCAATGGAGCGAGCAGGGCAGCAGACACTGGAATAGCTCTCAGGAGACATTCCTGGATGCGCCTTTGTGAGTTTGCTGAACCCTTCAAGTCTCCCTTTATTGACGCCCCATTCAATGGCTCATTTTTGTTCGGGCTGAAAGTAAAGGAGACTCTCACCTGGAGAAAATAAGATGGCAAGACTCTGTCTGCTATAGGAGTGCATTTTTCTGCCCCTACTAGACCTTATCCCAAAGGTCAGAAGTGGGGAAAAATGTGGTTCCGAAAGTTCAAAGCAGCCTTGTTGGATGCTCGTAGTGATGTTTCCCCCAGGGGCAGAGGGGGAAATAATGGAAGATGCTGTCCATGCGGCATAGGGGGTACGCAGAACCCGGGCAACAGAGATACATTGTCCAGTCATCCCTTCCAGCACTCCTGAAGGAGGCCCACCTGTCCTCCTCTGGAGGCAGTCGGGGGAAGACTATCACTGTACCCAGAAGCCAGGCTACAATTGACTGAAGACAAATGGTACAGTCCATTATATCCAGGGGATACAACATTCCTTTCCACTGTCTACCCCATCCATCAGAGTCTAGCCCAGACATTCCACCTGGTTAAAGGAATCAAGCAACCATAGAAATTCAAAGGTTGCTAGAAAAAAAGAGTCATCCAAGAAGTCCCCGCAGACCAGATCAGAGCCAGAATTTACTCAAGGTTCTTTTTAGTTCTAAAAAAGACAGGGGACTGGAGACCAATATTGGATCTCAGCAGACTTAAGTCAGTAAAGAAAGCGAAGTTCCAGATGGTAACACTGCAGTCTATACTCCCTTTTCTGGGACAAGACAATTGGATGTGCTTCTTAGATCTTCAGGATGTGTGCTACCATATAAAGATGGACAGGCAGTCCAGAAGACATCTACGCTTACGGCTGGGAACCAGTCATTATCAATTCAGAGCTCTGCCCTTTGGTCTCACTACAGCCCCCAGAGTGTTTACCAAATGCGTGGCAGTAGTCACAGCTCACCTGAGGCGTCAAGGATTACAGGTGTTTCCAAATGTAGACTGGCTCCTGACAGCCACCACCAAGCATGTACTAATCAAAGCCGGGGACGCCACCATCCATCTCTGCTCAGACCTGGGCATTACTATAAATATAGAAAAATCTGCATTGTTGCCTTCACAGTGGATTACCTTTATAGGGGCAGAATTGAACACAAACAACATGGTAGCAAAATTGCCTCAGGAGAGAACACAAATGCTACGTGGTCAAGTGTATATCCTACTCAAGGAGAGAAAGGTACAAGCAAAATTTGTCCTCAAGGTCTTCGGCTCAATGGCAGCAGCGATAACTCTAGTCCTGCTGGCACTTCTACACATGCGGATATTACAGTGGCTACTCTTCACCCAATGGTCCATGCAGGAGTTACCAATGTCACACAAGATTCTGATTATGGATGCTTGCAAGAGGGATCTACTATGGCGGCTTCAGTCCACTCGGGTAATGATAGGCAGACCGTTTGTTCTTCCCCAGCCTGTCACTACAGTGACCACAGACGTGTCCCAGATAGGGGGACGGGGCATTATTTGGGACAGACTGTCCAAGGGGTTGGGAAAGATCACGAGTACCACTTGCACATCAGTGTCCTAGAGATGAGGGCAGTGTTTCTGGCATTGCGAGCATTCCAGAGCTCTCTTCCCATAGGGACTGTTGCGATTCAGACATACAATATGTCGGTGGTATGGTACATCAACAAATGGGGGAACCAGATCCTGTTCCCTATGCTGAGAGGTCCATAGAGTTTGGCAATGGGCAACTTCTTCTCATCGCTTTCTGACAGCAACACACATCCCGGGGAAATCCAACGTAATAGCAGACAAACTAAGCAGAGCAATTCTCATGTCTCATGAGTGGTCCCTGAATTGGGAAGTTGCGGATCAAATGGGGCCAGCCTTGCTGTGACCTTTTTGTCACGCCCTTCAGTGCCAAATGCAGCAACTATTTTGCCCTCATTTCCCCTCCGGGAGAGTCACTGAGGGATGCACTTGTTCATGATTGGTCCCCAGGACTTCTTTATGCCTTTCCCCCGTTTCCATTAATTTCAAAGGTTATTCAGAAAGCCAGGTTGTTTTGTCACAGGATAATTCTGATTACTTCTTACTGGCCTCGTCAGCTATGGTTCCCCTTTCTTTGGCTCCACCTTCAAGAGGAGCTGTGGATCCTGGACCCAGTGCCGGATCTTCTGACACATCAGTCAGGAATGCTCCACCCCGCTCTTCAGAGCCTCAAGCTGACAGCTTGGTTACTCCACTTCCAGTCTTAGCCAGGCTTCCTGAATTATCCCTTGCAGTATGACACAATTTTGTTTCCTCGCATTAGAAGATGACTAGGAAACTGTACGTAAGTGGAAGGGGTTCTCTTTGTTGGGCGGACAAAAAGCACATAGATCCCTTTACAGCCCCTATACCTGCAGTTTTGGAATTTCTAACAGAAATCTTTAGTCAAGGGGCAGCGGCAACTACAATACCAGTGCAATTAGCGGCCATATCAAATTATCATGTGGGAGTCATTGGATCTAATGTAATGTCCCACAGATTATGCAAAGCCTTCCTCAGGGGTACATTTCTATTAAGACCACTTTTAAGAGAACCTCCTCCTCTATGGGATCTAAATTTAGTATTAGCATCTTTGATTCTTCTGCCCTACGAATCAGCATCCTCTTGTTCACTAAAATTTTTATCTTGGAAATCAATCTTTTTAACAGCCATTACTTCCACTTGGAGGGTCTCAGAATTGCAAGCACTGTCTATCCGCCCTCCATATTTGAATTTTCAGAAAGACAGAGTTTCCCTCAGAACAAATCCCTCCTTTTTTCCAAAAGTCTGTTCTGAAGCTAATTTGAACGAATCTATTGAAGTACCTGTATTTTTTCCTAATTATGGTAACAAGGCAGAATACAAGCTCCACCAAGTGGATGTGCATAGACAGTTGCGCTTTTACTTGCATTGGACCGAAGAATTCAGAAAGTCAAAGCAATTGTTTGTTTCCTGTTCAGAAAACAAGAGAGGCATGGCAGTTTCAAAAGTTACTTTGTCTAAATGGCCAATTGAGACCATCACCTATGTCTGTAACTCTCATAATAAAGAACTGCCAGAAAACTTAAAGGACATTCAACTAGAGCGATGTCAACTTCCATTGCCTTTCAATCTAAACTTTCAGTGGATTCAATTTGTGCTGCTGCTACATGGGTCAATTCTCACACCTTTATCACTCATTACAGACTAGATGTGACCTCCCGGAACAGGGCATCCTTTGGTTCCACTGTTCTGAAGAGCTTATTCCATTGAGCCACCCAAGAAAGAAGGTGCTGGGGATGCTGTCCCAACCAGCAAGAGTAAAAGCGAGATGGGACAACATAACGTAAAGAAGTTATGTACTCACCATAACGTTCCATGTTTGTTGTCCAGAATCTCGCCTTCATTCTTGCATCCCACACATCCATCCCCCTTCCTGGAGGACCTAGAGGAGATTATAGATTGGCAACATATGGTCTGATTCCCTTCTTGCCTATTAGCATACTTTAGTCATTATTTTCTCAAATGAGATCTAGGGGGAACAGCCGCTAGGCATCTTGGGATAGGAGGTACCCTCAAGCCAGCTGAAGTTCTCAAGCTTTAGTATGCGGCCAGGTCGGAGCCGAGGATCGGCTGTCTACCCAACCAGCAAGAATGAAGACGAGATTCTGGACAACAAACATGGAACATTGTGGTGAGTACATAACCTCTTTTTTTGCAATCTTTAGTACTACTTCCCTTTGAACCAGCGTCTACTTGCCATCTCAGATTCCTTTCCTAGAAAGCTCTTTTTCTAGCAACCATCAGTTATGCTAAAAGAGTCTCTGAAATCCAGGCACTATGTGCAACCCCCCCCCCCCCCATATCATTTTTCATAAGGACAAGATCTTGTTGAGCACTAACCTTTCCTTTCCTCCTAAGGTGGTCTCTGAATCTAATAGTAATCAAACTACTGAGTTACCAGTTTTCTTGCCCAACTTTTCCAACATGGGTGAATATTGCTTGCATTTATTTGACATTCATAGGCAACTATGTTTTTACTTTGACAGGACTAGAATCTAGGACATCAAATCAATTGTTTATTTCCTTTTCTGGCACAAAGGTGGGAAAAGCTTTACCAAAAGTGCATTTTTCTACATAGCTGAGAGATTGTGTTACTTTCATTTATGAACATAACCGAACGTGACCTGCCCCTGTAAGAGCGCATTCAACCAGATCAATTGCCATATCAACTGTTTTTCATTCAAAAGCTTCATGGGCGAAATATGCCTCATACCTTTATCACTCATTACAGATTGGATATGATCTCCAGGGGAAGATCATCCTTCGGCTCTGTGGTTGTCAGGAATATCCTTCCATAAGGCCACCCAGGAAATGAAGTAGCCAGGGACTCTGTCCCATTCGTCAAGAATGAGCAAAGATTGACAACATCAGATAAAGAAGTTATGTACTCACCATAACGTTCCATCTGAGTTGTCAGTCTTCATTCATTCTTGACATCCCATCCACCTTCCCCCTCCTGTAGATTTCCTGGAGGATCGAACCCTTATCCTGGAATTCCTTAGGGTTTTTACCTTGGACATTGCTTCTGCTTACAATTTCTGTGTACACTCTTGCTATAATGTGCAAACTCGATCTGAGGTAATGAAGAGAGGGTCATTATGGGTAGAGTCTTATCTCGAGAGTGTTTTTGGCTGGCATGAGCTGTATAACAGCCGAGCTGGGTCTGAACCGAGTCCCATTCGTCAAGAATGAATGAAGTTTAACAACGCAGATGGAATGTTATGGTGAGTATATAACTTCCTTTGCAGACACACCTCTCAACTATCTAGACTTCTGCAGAATGTGCAGATTTTTGCTTCTTATTTTTGCAATATTCCACATAAAATGTATGTTTTTCTGGCAGATTACCAAGGATTGCAGTTATCAAACAGTGATATACATCTGAATTTCAGACTTTATATCTTTCGGAAAATGCATGCTAATGCAAAACCTGTTATTCTAGAAACTTTCTAAGTTTATAAGAACAATTTGTTTTTAATTCATCCTTATTTTTGGGCCTTTGGGAAGAAAGGTAGAAATGGTAAAGTGAATAGAACAAATAAAGGTTAACAGACACACACAGTAAGGTGTAGTATAGGTTGCAGTCATTGGTACAGGTAGTTTTAGCTACTATGACTATATGTAAAGAAGTTTTGTAAAATAATGTGCTACCTTTCTTCTTCTTCTGTAACCACGGTAATGAAGTTTAAGGTTAGGAGCGTCATCTTTTATCTAGGATTCATTTATACCTGGGTATGTCTGGGTGGTAAGTATGGAGGGAAGGTGTCTAGTTATATTAGTTTGTTTTTTTAACATGTTTACTGAATTATCACTTTTGACACAGGGAAACTTAACATTTATATAAAATTAATCAAACCATATTAAGAGGTTCACGTTTACAGACATTATAAATCTTGTTTATTTTATACATTCTATAATCAAAATAACATTACATAAATTATTCATTTTTTACCTTCTTTTAAAACTCATTCCACCTCCAAAACATTTTTCTGCATGTATTGTTCCAACAAGTTCCAATTTTTTCTATATAATTTACTCCTACCCTTTTCTAAAGATCTCACCTCCTGTTCTTTTATCTATGTTACAATGTTCACTACTTCATGTAAAGTCGGTTTAGATTTTGATTTCCATTTCTAGTAATTGCTTTTTGGCAGCCACCAGAATTAATCTTAACAAGCCCTTAGTGTGTTTACGCAATCCTCATTCTGTATCCCAGTTCAAAAAATAATATCTTTAGTTACACTTATTTGCTCGCCCAGTATTCCTGACACAGAGTACTCTGTATGGAATTTTTAAAGCCTGCAAAGTCATTACACTCCCAAAACTTAGGTTCCCAGTTATCTCTTTCTTCCTCATCGCAACTCCAACATTTGAAAAATTCTTTGAAGTCTGCTTGAGGTATAAAAGTATGTATGCAAACACTTCTGGCAAAATTTCTAAATATTCTAGACTTAGCTGTTTATTTGGGAGCTATCCACAAGTTCTCCCATTGTTTTGTTGTAAATTGCAAAGCTAATGTCTCTTCCCAAACTTTTCTGACTTAATCTGATTGAGTCTTAAAGTTATCATGCAATATTTTATATGCCCTACTAATTATTCCCTTTTTAACAGCAGCTTCTTTTCTAGATTTAGTTAACAACTCAAGCAGTGCAAGTCCTTCATTTAGGATCCCCATTCCCTTTCTCTTTGTCTATACACTGTTATCAATCTCTGAAAGGGAAGAAAATCACTAACCTGCAATCCAAAGATTTTCTTGGCCTCTTCCCATTCCAGTGCATTTCCTTCTCTAATTATTTGTTTCCAATATCTTGGCTGCTTTGCCAGCTTCCCCTAGTAAATTCTAGCCCCACCTGTCTACTCTCTGTTCCCCTAATTGTAGTCTCATTTCTCCATTTCCATGTTGGTTTAGTTCTTCGTATACTTTCTGCTACTTTATGGATATAATTTTCTGCGCGACTGTTATTCTCTTTAAGGATCTGCTTCCAAATCCCATTATTTTTTATTTCTTGAATTACCCACCATACTTCTTCAACATACTGTTCCACTTTGAATTGAAGCTTTCTGCATGTGTTATGTGTAATAGCCTTAACTGTGTAGCTATAAAATATCCCTTCAAATCAGGTAATCCTAAACCTCCTTCTGGTAGGATCAACGTATCCTACTTGACACTTGCCCTCTACCCCTCCCAAATAAAATCATACAGCTCTTTATTAATTACTACCCACAGCTTCTCCTCTGGTTGATAAAATATGCCTGATCTGTGTATAACACTCCTGAATCCTAGATTCGCTCCCTTACATACAGCACATCGGGCAACGAGCACCCTTCAGCATTTGTTTCTGTAGCAGGTACAGGTTTTACGAGGTCAGGTTGCTAGCCCAAGGTCCAACCCACCTCAGAGGGTGCATCATGCACTCGACGCACACACACACACCTAGGGCCAATTTAGGGTGTCCAGTCAACCTACTGCATGTTTTTGGAGTGTGGGAGGAAACTGGAGCACCCGGAAGAAACCCACATGAACAAAGGGAGGACATGCAGACTCGACACAGAAGGCACCCCAGACGAGAATCAAATCAGAGAACCTCTTGCTGCACACAGAAAGCATCCCAGCCAAGAATAGAACCAGAGAACCTCTTGCTGTGAGACGACAGTGCTAACTGCTACACCACTGTGCTATCCATGTATAAAACTGAAACATTTTTACTGCTTGTATCTTGTTATCTATATCCATAGACAAGAACTTCCAGTTTATCAGTTTTTGTATTATCTTTTGTTTAGACTCTTCCCACATATCATTAGCTGCCATAACCAAATTTTTTAAAATCCATAATCTTAAATATTTTATCATGTCACCATTAATAGGGGTATTGCTGGACCAATTCATGTGTGGGTATGTAGTTTATAGCTTAGCATTTGTTTTATTTTCATTAAATTTATATCCTGAAAAAAATGGAATTGTTTCAGAATATTCCACAACACTGAGATGTCCTTTTCTGGTTCCATCAGGAATAAAATAATATCATCTGCAAATAAAGCTAACATGTTCTTCATGTTTCACTGTTGCAGTCATTACATTTGGGTAGTCCTGCTGGCAGGTTGCCCTCAATCGGCCTGAATTCCAAAGTCTTGGGTCCTGTGTCAGCTGCTGTTGCCCCTTCCCTGACGTCAGGTCGTCAGGGGTATAAAAGATGCAGCCGATGCCATTTTCTTCAGTCTTTCTTGCCCTGCGGTGCCCGAAGCAGAAGCAGTGCGCAAGTGCTGGTCGGCCGACTCCTGAGATTTTCGTGTTCGAGTTTCAGATCTGAAGTCTTCATTAAAAGCTAAGTACCCCATTGGGGAAACATTTTTCTTGCTCCAGACCAATGTCAGAAAAAGTTAATAATTGTATTTCTTGTGGGAAGCAAATACCTCATAAGGACTTTCATTCTTACTGTATTCCTTGCCTAGGCCCTGACCACGACATTTCTAGTTGTCGGTTTTGTGCGAGATTTAACCAACGCACTATTAAGCATTGGTACGATTTTGCACTAAGCTATTTTGGGCGCAGATTTAATTATAATATGTCATCAGATAGCCATCCGACTACTGCAGTTCACAAAAAGCGCAAAGGAAAAGAAAAAGACAGGGAACCGAGGTCCAAAACCAATGACGAAGCTTCTCCTAAGCCTGTCGCCGGTTCTCAGTGAGGCGCTTTCGCAGCCCCTGACACCCGCTACTTTAGAGTCGCAAGCCGCTACCGACTCCCACGTGGAGTTGGACAGGCCGTTGGAAACTCAAAGTATTGGAGCCTCTGAGACTATTCCCTCAGATGGGTCCGGAGTCGCTGAGCAGGCATCGGCTTCTTAGGGTGTATTCAGACCTAAACAATTATACATTAAACTGACTACAGCATCAAAGACAAAGACTAAAACACCTTTAAAAGCAAAGAAACAAGTTCACCAGCCACAAGGACAGGCCTCCATGCCTAAAAAACAGATGCTCAAAATGGCCGAAGACTTAAATACCTTGATTAGGGGTTCCCATTGTCCTCCTGATAAGAGGCCTAGGCAAGAGACAGACTATGAATCTTCAGACCAGGTTTCCATTTCCTTTGATTCCGCTACTGATCAGGAATATTCACTTCCCCTATGAGGATTCTGATGCTGAAGAATCTATTTCTTCAGCTTTTCCTCCTGAGGACTATTCCTTTGGGGAAACCTTGCATACCATGAGGGAGCATTTCCACTGGGAGAGCCAAGTTTTTCAGAATCTAAGAAGAGGCTCAGGGACTTCCTTTTACTGCCACAACACAGGCCTCTAGCTATTCCACCTGTGTTAGACATTGTAGATTTGTTTTCAGAGTCTAGTCTCACCCCTGACTCCTTACCTCCAGCTCCTGTTAAGCCTGACAGATACTACAGGGTTCCTGACTCATAAATTCCTTTTCAAAAACACTGCTGCAGACCCAGAAACTATTTCTCAGGGTCCCAAAGGGGTTAAGGCTTCCACTGCAAAAAACCCTACCCCCTCTGACAGAGATTCTAGGGCATTGGATATATAGAGAAAAAAGATTTATACATCTGCAACCTTGGCTGTAAGGGCTTTAAACTGCCAGTTTCATATGCTCAAATATCAGCAATATGTCATGTCACTGCTTAAACAGAAAATGTTGGTAAATTCTGAATGTGCAGATAACAAAGAAATGCAGGATTTATTGCATGCAGCTGAACAAGTTGGAAAGAATACTTTGCAATGTGGTTTTGATTCTCTGGAGGCCTCCTGCAGGGCTGCTGTTATTGGTTCTGTAATTAGGAGGCATGCTTGGTTAAAGGAACAGAGTCTGCCTGATCATGTCAAAGCTAAATTATTAGATGCACCATTACAGCATGATACCTTGTTTGGTGTTAAGGCAGAAGAGGTGTTAAAGAAAATGGAGGACAAAGCTAAATCTATGCAAACGGTCAAAGATTTTTTACAAGTACAGCCACCTAGGTTTAGCAGACACTGGCCTACAAAGAATTGGTCCTTTCCAGTGTCCGACAGACCTCAAAGGGGGAGATCCCAGCCGCAAGGTTCGTACAGGTCTAAGCAATGGGGTGCTTCTACCTCCAAAAGTGGAGAAGACAAATCACAACCATACAGGAAACAGTCCCAATGACTTCCCCCTGCCTGCACCAAGCACTTATCTACTGGCAGCACCCTTAGGGGGAAAATAGCACTTTTTTCACAAAATTGGCACATTATAACCCAGGACAAATGGGTTCTAAACATAGTGTCACAAGGCTACAAGTTTCACTTCCATACCCTGCCAAGAGCAAACGGTTGGCCAGACCTGCCAAAAAATCAATGTGCAGAGGCTCAAAAACAAGTCTCATCCCTCATGGACATGGGGGCTATTCAACAAGTGCCACAGCAAGAGCAGGGACAAGGATTTTACTCAAGACTGTTCTTGGTACCCAGAAAGGACAAAACATGGAGACCAATACTGGACCTATCTATTCTAAACACTTTTCTGGATATTCCAAAATTCAAGATGTTGACCTTACAGCAGCTTCTGCCCATGCTGGGCAGAAGGGCTTTGCTCGTCACTTTGGACCTAAAAGAGGCATACCTGCATGCCCCAATCAGACAGTCTTGCAGAAGATACCTCAGATTCAAGGCTGGTTCAAAGCATTACCAATTCTCTGCACTGCCCTTTGTGAAGACCCTGGGTGCAGTAGATAAGCCAAAGTGCCTGGCACCAGTCATCGCTTTCTGCAGACAAAGAGGAATACAAATATATCCTTACTTGGACGACTGCGTCATTCAAGCAGAGAACAAGGACATTCTACTACAACATCTGACATTTGTGAAAAGGCTTTTAACGTGCCATGGGTACACAGTAAACGAAAAGAAATCAAAACTAGTACCCTCTCAAGAGATAATATTCCTGGGTGCAAGCTTAAATACAACTGTTCAGATGGTTTATGTCACACCAGACAAACAATGGCAACTGACTACTTATTTCAAGGAAATGGCAACAAAGGCCCAGTTATTTGCAAGAAAATTTCTGCAGGCTTTGGGCTTCATGGCATCCTGCATCCTACTAATTCCATATGCAAGACTGCATATGAGGAAACTTCAATGGTACCTAAAAACTGTCTGGACACAGCATTGCCACAGCCTGGAAACTGATTACTCTCATTCCATGCCTGCAACAGGAGTTTTGATGGTGGGCAAAGGCTTGTCACCAAAACAAGGGACAGCCATTCTCACTACCCCCAGCCAGGCAGAACTTAACAGATGCATCAGATTATGCCTGGGGGGCCTACATAGCAGGAAGAGGCGTTCAGGGCACCTGGTCCACAAATCAAATGCATCTGCATATCAATCAAAAAGAGATGCTAGCTGTTCAAAATTCCCTGACAGCCTTCAAGGACTTAATTCATCTGGGACAACTACTGATAAAGACAGACAATACCACGGTCATGTGGTACATAAGCAGGGGGGCACGCATTCTTACCCCTTTTGCAGACTAGCCATGGCTTTATGGGACACAGCCTTGACTTACAAGTCCATCTGCAGGCACAGTTCCTGCCAGGAAAGGACAATACTCTGGCAGACGAACTAAGCAGAGACATCATGGATCCCCACGAGTGGCACCTGGATCCACAAGTCTTCAGCATGATAAAGAAATGGGGACGCCCGGACATAGATCTATTTGCCTCCCCCTCAAAACTAACTACTTGGAGTTCAGTGCACAACTTTACATTACAAAGCATTACAATCTGCCACTTTACTCTAAATCCAGGGCAGGCTTTACCACGGCAATTCTGCAGGGCCTCTTAGCTGCTTCTAATGTTGTTTAGCTCCAGCTCCCCAACCATAGCTTTGGGACTCTACCCAAATGTAATGACTGCAACAGTGAAACATGAAGAACATAGTACAGTTGTGTACACTTACCATAAATGTAGATGTTCGAGTGTATTCACTGTTGCAGTCCTGGTTACCCAACTGCCATCCTCCTTATTTCTGCTGGAAATTATCTTTACTTCTTTGATCTATACAACCTATGTAGTGTATTTGCTTGTAGATGAAGGCAAAGTTTATTTTGGTGCATGTATGTTATATATATATCTATATACATATATATATATATATATATATATATATGTGTGTATGGTTCTAGGTTATAACATCGACAGCTGCTTTCACTGACAACACAAACATCGACACCACATAATCGACAAACCATAACCACGAAACCTCACTTGCCCGACAAACAAACAACCGACGGTCCACAAACACGAAACCCCATACGCTGCACACACCACAATAACAACAATCAACTAACAAAACACATCCCCTGTCCAAAAACCACACAGAGAACACAAGCACACCAAAATCCTCACAAACCCACACTAAACCTCACATACACAACTATGTACAACCCTAACCCAAACCATTACCCTAAGGTCCGTCACTATCGCACACTCAGCTAACCCGCGCCTAACCCTAACTCACTTAACCCCCTAACCCAAAATATACTACTACCGACACTTACCTAACCCGCCCTAACCCTAACTCACTTAACCCCCTAACCCAAAAAATACTACTACCGCACACTTACCTAACCCGCCCTAACCCTAACTCACTTAACCCTCCCTAACCCAAAATACTACTACCGCACACTTACCTAACCCAAGACTGACCCTAAATCACTAAACCCACCCCTATCCCCACAGACTGTCACTATCCACACTTACCTTACTCGCACCCTAACGTCCGTCACCACCGCATACTCACACAGCCTTCTTTCCAAGTCACTATCCTTGCCGTCGGCGTTTTCATCCGTAGCGTTGGTCTTCCGCATGTCGATCATCTAGCTCCCGCTAATCCGTTGTCGGTGATGTCGGCTGTCAATGTTCTAACCTAGACCCATATATATACATATATATACATATATATATATATATATATATATATATATATATATATATATATATATCCTACCCTTTTGGGGGCACCTGACATCTGGGGCAAGAAAAACTGAAGAAAATGGCGTTGGCTGCATCTTTTATACCCCTGACATCAGGGAAGGGCTACAGCAGCCGACGCAGAACCCAAGACTTTGGAATTCAGGTCGACTGAGGGCAACCTGCCAGCAGGATTACCCAAATGTAATGACTGCAACAGTGAATACACATTTATGGTAAGTGTACACAACTGTAGTTTTTCTTGAACACCATACCAGTTATCAGCAACATGAAACTAGAAACTCCAAGATAAAGTCCACGGCAGCAGATACAGGACAGCAACCAAATCTTTTAACTCAAAGAGCACTTTATTTGTGGAAATATAATAAAATAAGTTAATAAAATAAGTTGAATAGCAGCAATAAATCAAGCGCTTTCTTCTCTGTTCATTCAGAGACTTTTTCAAGATAAGGCACATAGTCAACAGTTCCTTTTTAAAATAGTAAAAGACATCCCCCTAATTATTCTCCACCAATAAGTTACATTCATCAGTTAGAAATCTCTCTTTTTTTTAAAAAAAGTATAGAAACTGTATAACATATAAATAACACTCTCATTGTAAACCATAAAATGCATAATATGTTGCAATAAAAACATTTACCTTCCAAACATTTAAAATAAACTGTATGTATATAACATATACACTTCTCTTTTTATCCATTTATCTATCTACTACCTTCAATTTGAAAAAACACGCCAAAGACAGGACATCATTTATACCTGGCCAACTTGTTGCATTCATTCTAATTTGCCATATAGCCTCCTGTTTTTCTAATTGGAGTGTCCATTGGCCACCCCTTGGGTCAATTTCAAGTCCGTCCAGAATCATACATTTAAAAGTATGGTCAGGGAAATCATTACAGTGTTCTGCAAGGGAATTCATCTCTTTTTTCAACCTTCTATCTCTAAGGTGTTCGTAAATTCTACTTTTAATCTTCCTTTCAGTTTTTCCAGTGTAGTATGCTGGGTATTTCATGCACATAGCACAATATACTGCTCTGTCAGTCTGGCACGAACCTTTCTTTTTTATCTTTATCATAGTCACATTTATTACACAAGAGGGTCCCTCTAAAACGTGTGTACACATTGTGCATGACCCACATTTTTTCATATAGCCTACTATAGGTTTCTTAATTTTTGCTTCAAGAATATTTTTGAAAGTTCTCCCCTCCTGTGTACTATGTTCGGTTTTTCACCCAGCCATTCTCGAACATCATTGCATGATCTAAGAATAGCCCAGTTCTTATGTATGATGTCTGCATTCATTTTACTTGACCTATTATAGGCTGTAACAAATGCTGACCTGGAGTATGCTACTTCTACGGTCTCAGTTTCCACTTCCACACTCTCCTTACTGGATCAATGATAGGCCGTAGCATGTACCACTCTAGCATCAGTTACCTCTATGGTCTCAGTTAATCCCTCAAGCTCATCTTTCTCCCTGTATATCCATTAAGGTCATCCATCCGTATAAGTAAATGTGGTTCATGTATATCCTGGTTAAGGATGGCTTTAAAGTGTCCTCTTTCTCTTTTATTTCCTACTTCAATAAGTAACGCATTGACTAAAATAGTAGGCTAACCCCTTTTAGCCAACATTTCTTTCAATCATTCACATTCTCCAAGGAATGTTTCAAAACAAGTAATCATGCGGGCAGCTCTTACAAATTGCCCCTTAGTGACAGCCTTTTTCTGTTTGTAGGGGTGAGCACTGTTAAAATGCAGACGGTTGTTAGAATACGTTTCCTTACGAGAAATTTCAGATTGGAACACACCTAAAGAGCTAATGTTAAGTTGTCAATCTCGACTTCATTCTTGCTGGATGGGTTCGGAGCCGATCCTCGGCTCCGACTCGGCATATACTAAAGCTCGAGAGCTATTTTTACTGGCTCGAGGCTCCCCTATATCCCACAATGCTAGGCGCTAACTGCCCAGATCTCGTTTGCCGCTTTATCTACGAGGTTGCGTTTTTGCCGGCTCTCAGGTTAGATTTTGAAAAAGCAGTTTTCTGGTAAGGTTTTTCACTTCTTATTTTCAGTGTTAGTGTACCGTTATATCCCGTTTTACCCCTTTAGTGTATCCGCCTTATATAGTTCCCCTTTTGGGTCTATTTTCTATCTCTCTCGGCCCTACCGCCACTCCTTATATTATTAGGCCTTCGGGCTAACTTTTACTTTAGTTTTTAAGTTAAACTGTTAGTTAATTTTCAGTTTAATATATATATATATATATATATATATATATATATATATATATATATATTATTGTTAATCTTAGTCTTCTGTGACTGGACTAAGATACTTTAGTGTGGGTGTGTGGTTGTGTGTGTGTGTTTTACTCGTCATCCCTTCAGGATGTCTAAAGAGTCCAAGGTCTCAGGTTTCAAGAAGTGTGACTCGTGCTGTCAGAAAATGTCTCTGACAGACGGTCACACTTCATGTGTTTATTGCCTGGGCCCTCTGCACCTGCAGGACTCTTGTTCTGTCTGCCATGCATTCAGTCCAAAAGTTCTGCAGGAACGCAGAAACAAGTTGATTTTGAGAGGCTTATTGAAGCCCGAAGGTTCTCCGGCCAAGTCTTCGTTGGGCAAACCGTCGAAGCCCACTAAGTCATCGGCTCAGTGTACAGAGCCTCTGACCAGTGGTGCTATCTCGGCTTCTACATCGGCTCCGACTGGAACTGATGCTACAAAAACTCAGTCGGCTCCGATAGTTATCTCGGAACCGTCCTCGAGTTGTAAGCACTCCAGGTCCCCTTCGTTGGAGGCAGTACATTTGGCTCCAAGATCTCCTTTGCTCTCGGAGCGCAGCCATCGGTCCCATTCCTCTCGGTCATCCAGGCTTTCGGATCATGACCTCGAGAGGGTGGTTAGCAGACTCCTTAAGTCACAGGCACTGGCCCAGATGCTTCACAGCCCTTCTCATCAGACAGCGGCTATTTCCATTCCATCGTCGATTCCTCCTCCGACTCTTCCTCTGAGCTCAGAGCCAGAGTTTGTGGGAGGTGGGACCGTCGATGCTTCGGAGCTGATACCACACCTTTCGGCTCTGTCGTCGGCTCCGATTTCCTCCATGGTGCCATCCTTGGAGGGATCCGGGCGCCGTGACTCCCTCGTCGGCTCCGAGGGGGCGAGTGGCATTGGACCCTTGTACGACCCCGTTCTCCCTCTCGGAGCCTCGGCGCAGGTGAGTTCGGCCCCATTGCCCTCGGAGCCATCCCTCTCGGTGCCGGGAGGGGTCCTTATCTCTTCGGAGCAGGGACCTTCTTCCTTGCCTGATAAGGGTGCTTTCGAGGTCATGAGGAGTGTGCTGGCCCCTGTGCCTGCTCCTCGGTCAGCTCCCTCAGCTCCTCCCACTGTAGTGCCTGCTACGGTCTCTACCCATCCTCTCAACCCTGACTGCAAAGATCCTACACCTCAGGTGCCCCCATTGGGAGCATCCTCCTCTTCTGAGGCCTCTCCTGATCCATCAGGGGAGCCCCCCCCCCCGGAAGAGGACATGTAAGAGGCAGCATGTCGACTCCCCTGAGTCCGTCACATCTGATACCAACTTGGATGAGTCGGAAGGGTCCCCACGGTCCCCCTCTGAGGATGTCTCCTTTTCTGACATCCTTGAGATCCTCAAGCAGAGGCGAAACTGGTCTACTCTCAATCCTTCCGAGGACGAGACGGTTTACCTAGAGGTGTTTGGTTCTCGCCCTTCCAGCTCCTGGGTGTCTCCGCCCTTTGACCCCCTTATGGAAGTGGTGGCGAAGAAGGCATGGATGGCCCCTGACTCGCTGGAACCTACCCCGCGGAGGCCTTCAAAATTTATCACAGCCCATTCTGATAAGCAGTTTTTAACTAAGGGTGTCCCTGTTGATGCCATGGTGGTGGCAGCAGCCACTAAGAAGGAACTGGCTGATCCTTCAGTACCGATCCATCCTCCTAATAAGGATTCTAGGACTATGGATAGGTACGGCAAGCGGATGTTTTCTTCAGCAACCTTTGCCATGCGGTCGCTGAATTACTTGTGTCATTTCACCCGCCTTCAAAGAGACATGCTCAAAGAAATGGGTGATACCCTACAGGATCCAACAGCTGCGGGGTCTCTGGCAACCCCGAACTCGATTAACTCCTCCATGCGACTTATTTCCTATGTGGCCGATGGAGCGAGTAGGGCTGCAGGCACAGGCTTGGCCTTAAGGCGTCACGCCTGGATGCGGCTTTGTAACTTTGCTGACCCCTTCAAGGCATCCTTCACTAACTCCCCCTTTGATGGTTCGGCATTGTTTGGACCTCAAGTGAAGGATACTTTGACCAGATGCGAACAGGATGGCAAGACTCTCTCTGCCGTGGGAGTCCGTTTTTCCACCCCATCTAGACCATACCCTAAGGGTCAGAAGGGTGGAAAAATGTGGTTTCGCAAACCACAGGGAGTTGCGCCTGATGGACGAGGTGAGTTCCCCTCTAGAGGCAGGGGGGGAACAATAACAGACGCCGCCCCCCCAGGGGCAGAGGGGGTCCGCAAAAATCAGGGTAGCAGAGAAACTGTTTCTGGCCACCCCTTCCAGCATCCCTGAGAAGCTGCCCGACTGTCCACCTTCGGAGGCAGTCAGGGGAAGATTATCACTGTACCGAGAAGCCTGGCTTTCCCTCGCCCAAGACAGATGGGTACAGTCGATCATATCCAAGCGTTACGAAATTCCCTTTGTCCACACCCCAACACAGCCAAAAAGGCCCCTTCCAGATGTTTCACCCAGTCTAAGGGAACAAGCAGTATTAGAAATCTCAAAACTGCTAATAAAAAGGGCCATCCAACCAGTCCCAGCAGACCAGCAAAGATCCAGAATCTACTCCAAGTTCTTTTTGGTACCAAAAAAGACAGGGGACTGGAGACCAATTTTGGATCTCAGCAGACTGAACAAGTCTGTCCGAAGAACGAAGTTCCGGATGGTCACGCTACAGTCCATTCTACCCTTTTTGGTCCAGGACAATTGGATGTGCTCTATAGACCTTCAGGATGCGTACTACCACATCAAGATGCACAGGTGCTCCAGGAGGTTTCTCCGCTTCCGGCTGGGGGCCAGTCACTACCAGTTCAGGTCCCTGCCCTTTGGTCTCACTACAGCCCCCCCGAGTGTTCACCAAATGCATGGCAGTGGTTACGGCTCACCTGAGGCGTCAAGGATTCCAGGTGTTTCCATATCTGGACGACTGGCTCCTTACCGCCACCACCAGGCATCAACTTATTCAGTCTAGAGATTACACCATTCAAATTTGCAAAGAGCTAGGTATCTCCATAAATTTCGAAAAGTCTGCTTTGTCGCCTTGTCAGTCTACTACTTTCATAGGCGCCATATTAGACACAGTCGAACTGTCCGCAAAACTAACGGCACAAAGAGTCTCAGATATTCGCGAACATGTTCATATCCTTCTTCAGAACAACACAATCCAGGCCAGGTTTGTACTGAAGACTTTAGGTCTCATGGCTGCAGCCATTACTTTACTTCCCCTAACTCGCTATCACATGCGAATCCTTCAGTGGATGCTCTTCTCCCAGTGGTCCTTTCAACAGCTCCCATTGTCACACAACATTTTAATAACCCAGTCATGCAAGAAATACCTGTCTTGGTGGATGGTCTCCCTTCAAGTGATTCAGGGCAGACCCTTCGATGTCCTTCATGGATGCATCTGCAGTCATAACAACTGGGTTGTCCTGTCGTCGGGCAGCCCTTCGGTCGGCCGGATTCCAAAGTCCGGGTCCGGCTATGGCTGATGTCGCACTTCACCCGACGTCATCTCTGCTGGTCTTCGGGTATAAAGGCATCAGCCGACGCCATTTTCTCCAGTCTTTCTTGCCGCGTGGCGCCCGAAGCAGAAGCTGTTCGCAAGTGCCGGTCGGTCAGATCCAGAGATTACTACTACCGAATACTACTTCGAAGACTTCTAAAAGCTAAGTACCCCGTTGGGGACTCTTTCTTGCCTCAGCCGATGTCAGAAAAAGTCAATAACTGTTTAACTTGTGGGAAACAAATACCTCATAAAGATTTCCACTCTTACTGTTTGCCTTGTTTAGGCCCAGACCACGACGTAGCAACCTGTTCGGCCTGTGCTTCATTCAACCGAAGAACGCTTAGGCGTCGGTCGGAGTTTGCTGAACAGTTTTTCGGCTCAGATTTTGCGTACATTATGCCGTCGGATCCTCCGACTACCCAAATTGTTAAAAAACGCAAAGAAAAAGACCGACACTCGCGGTCCGCGGTTTTGGCCGAAACCATGGTTAAGCAAACCGCGAGTGTCTCGGTTTCGGCCGAAACCGAGAAAACTGATCAAAGTACAGCCGAATCAATGACTTCTACTGAGGTTCCTGCTACTTTACTTGAATCGGCCTCAGCAATTTTACCTACAACAGTGGTTACTAGTGACTTATCAGACACCATCCCTTTGGATGTCTCTACCCCAGCACGTGGTGCTGCTAGGCCTCCTGCAGCCATGTCTATTAAGGCCTTTGCCAGGGCTAAAGCAGCCAAATCTACTAAATCAGTGCCTGTTAAACCCCCTTCAACCAGGCCCACTTCTAGTTCACAAATGCTTACTCTGGCAGAAGATTTAATATCCTTAATTAGGAGATCTCAGTCTCACCCAGACAGGGCCTCTCAGCCCCCAGAAAAGAGACCTAGAGCAGAGCCCCCCGAGCCTGTGTCCTCTGATGATTCTGCGGATGACTCAGATATTACAGACCAGCCAGAGGCTCCTTTCTCCAATTATGAAGACTCAGATGCTGAAGAATCCATTCCAGCTGCTTCTCCACCAGAAGAATTCTCCTTTGGGGAAACCTTACATGCCATGCGAGAACAATTCCAATGGCAGGAACAGGATTTCTCAGATTCCAGAAAAAGACTTAGGACTTTTCTGCACCTACCACAACACAGGCCCTTAGCTATACCTCCTGTCCTCTCTGTTGTGGACGATGCATTTAATGATGTCTGCACTGCACCAGATTCATTACCTCCAGCCCCTGCCAAACCAGATAGATTTTACAGGGTACCAGACACTCATCATCACCTATACAAGGCCCCACTTGCAGACCCCGAAACTATATCCCAGGGTCCTAAGGCAGTAGCCTCGACCACAGCAAAAAACCCTATTCCTTCTGAAAGGGAAGCCAGGTCTTTAGACAGATGGGGCAAAAAAGTTTACACCTCAGCTACTCTCTCAGCTGGAGCTTTAAACTGTCAGTTTCACATGATTCAATACCAAGAGTTTATGCTTGATCAGTTAACTAAAAAACTATCCTCTGATGACTCTATAGATAAGAAATATGTATTAGAAATGGTAAATAACATACAACAGGTTAGTAACCATTCCTTAAAATGTGGCTATGATGCACTGGAGGCTTCATTTAGATCAGCCATGACTGGCACAGTGATAAGACGACATGCATGGCTGAAGGAACAGGTCATGTTAAAGCTAAGTTATTAGATGCTCCTATGGATAAGGCCAGTTTGTTTGGTACACCTGCCCAGCAGGTAATGAAGAAAATGGAAGAAAAGGCAAAATCTGTACAAACGGTTAAAGATTTCTTGCAGGTTCAACCCCCAAGGTTTAGCAGGAACTGGCCTGCCAAAAATTGGTCCTTTCCTGACTCCACAAGATCCCAAAGGGGCAGGAATAGACGTTCCAGAGGCAGAAATCAATCTAGAGGGGGTGCCTACAGAGGACGACAGTGGCATGGTAATAACAGAGGCACAGGCACAGCCACTACCACTACAACAGCACAATCACAGTGACTTGATCCTAACTCCGCCTACCAGGGAACAAATAGCAGCACCATTAGGCGGAAAATTAACCTTATTTTCGAAGAACTGGCACTATATCACAAAAGACAAGTGGATTTTGCAAACCATAGACCAAGGTTATCGGTTCCACTTCCACACTTTACCAGTCAAAAGAGGAATGCCAAATCTGCCTCCAAATAAAAAAACAGAAGCTCTACAGCAGATAATGCAATTAACAAAGATGAGAGCTGTGGAGAGAGTACCAATAACAGAACAAGGCAAAGGATTCTGCTCCAGACTATTCCTAGTTCCAAGAAAGGAAAAAGGTTGGAGACCTATTCTAGACCTGTCCACTTTAAACACATACATCATTGTCCCAAAATTCAAAATGCTGACCCTACAGCAACTTCTTCCCATGCTGGGCAAGGAGTGTTGGCTGGTAACTCTAGATCTCAAGGAGGCATACCTGCACGTCCCCATTCGACCAATTTGCAGAAGATACCTCAGATTTCTTGCAGGATCAGAGCACTATCAATTCTCAGCATTGCCCTTTGGCTTATCTACTGCGCCCAGAGTATTCACGAAATGCCTGGCATCAGTAATCGCCCACTGCAGACTACAGGGAATCCAAATTTATCTATACCTGGACGACTGCCTGCTACAAGGGGACAACAAAAGCAAGCTGACAACAGATTTACAAAGGGTCATTTACTTGCTACAAGGACTGGGATACACAGTCAATTTACAAAAGTCAAGGCTGATACCATCCCAAACAAGGACATTCTTGGGCGCAGAATTGGACACAGTAAAACAAATGGCATTCCTAACTACAGAAAAACAAAAAGAACTCCCTCTTTACTTCTTGGCACTAACAAAACAGAACAAGCTAACAGCAAGAAAAGTTCTGCAGGCCTTGGGCTTCATGGCATCATGCATAATCTTGGTTCCACATGCCAGACTGCATATGAGAAAACTACAGTGGTACCTAAAGAATTTATGGTCCCAACACAGGCACAGCCTAGAAGCAGAAATTCCACTAATCCCATGCCTAAAACAGGAGTTCCTATGGTGGGCTCAAGCATGCCAGTCAAACCCAGGCCTACCCTTTCACAACTATCAAGCAAGCCAAACCATCACAACAGACGCCTCAGACCTAGGATGGGGGGCTCACATGCTGGACAAATGCATACAAGGATTATGGACGCAGGACCAGCTTCACCTGCACATCAACCTAAAAGAAATGCTGGCAGTAAAACTGGCAATCCAAAATTCAGACCATTTCTCAAAGAAGGCCATTTGATGATAAGGACAGACAACACCACAGTCATGTGGTACATCAACAAACAGGGAGGCACTCATTCATACCCCCTATGCAGAATGACTTTGGACCTTTGGAATCTGGCACTCAGCTACAACATCCAGTTACAGGCAATATTTGTACCGGAAAGGAGAATACTCTAGCAGACATGTTAAGCAGAACCACCTCGGATGCTCACGAATGGATGCTACACCCGACATCTTCAAGACCATCTCAAAGAAATGGGGAATGCCACAGATAGATCTATTCGCTTCCCTCTCAATCACCAGCTCAAGAAATTCTGCACAAGGACATTCCATCCACTTGCATGGAAAGTGGATTCGCTCTCCTTCAGCTGGAAAGGCCTGACAGCATATGCATTCCCACCTCTTCCCTTGATACACAAGGTACTACTAAAAATCAAGGAGGAACGTCCAAGGATAATCCTGATAGCTCCGAACTGGCCAAGACAACACTGGTACCCATTGCTGAGGAGCATGTCTCGGGGCAAAATGTGGTCAATACCCCTGATGCCTTTGATGTTAACTCAGGACAACTACAGCATCATGCATCCAAATCTAAAAACGTTGCAACTGACTGCATGGAACATCACATAGCAGCAACTAATCCAGATCTTTCCCAAAGGGTTAAAGACATTATCCTTAAAGCCCGCAGACCTTCAACAAGAAGGAACTATGCAGGAAAATGGAAAAGGTTTGTCATTTGGAGTGCTGAAAGAGGAAAAGATGTGTCGAATATAGATATTGCTAACATTCTGGAGTACTTGGCAGAGCTTTTACATACAGGCCTGTCCTATTCCTCCATCAAGATACATGCATCAGCTATTTCAGCAGAATACAGCTTTGATCCACCTGTCTTTTCACATCCTCTACTCAGGCAGTTCCTCAGAGGGATCAAGAATGTAAAACCTCCTAGGAAACCACCATTGCCAGCTTGGGATCTGAACTTTGTGCTAGAAAAGTTGACACTGCACCTTTGAACCAGCAGCAACAGCAGACTTACAGCATCTATCATGGAAAACTGCTTTCCTACTGGCAATAACCTCAGCAAGGAGGGTTTCTGAACTTCAGGCCCTAATGGCAGTACAACCCTTCCTAATCTTCCACCAAGATAGAGTGTCCATGAGGACTAATCCTACATTTATGCCTAAGGTGGTATCCAGAGTGTCTTTAAACCAGGCAATCCACCTACCTACCTTCTTCCCCAACCCACAAAACAGAGGGAAAGAATGCTGCATACCTTGGATGTACATAGACAGCTACGCTACTACCTGGACAGAACAAAAGTAACAGAAAACTGACCAGCTTTTGTAGCCTATGCAACAGGAAGGGAAGGAAAAGCAATTTCCAAACAGACAATCTCCAAATGGATAGGAAATTGCATACGATTCTGTTACTCATTCCATGGAAAACCAATTCCACAGAACATAAGGCCTCATTCTACAAGGGCAACAGCCACTACCACAGCCTTCTTACGAGGAGTGGCAACCAAGGACATTATTGAGGCGGCTACTTGGACCTCCGTGCATACATTTGCCAAGCATTATAATCTACCTCTGTATTCCAGATCCCGAGCAGGGTTTGCCACTGCTGTACTGCAAGGGATCCTAACCACACCATAATCTATTCTTCCTACTTTCCTACTTGGCTATGGTATTCTACCCAGTTGTTATGACTGCAGATGCATCCATGAAGGACATAGTACAGTTTTGTACCTACCATAAATGTAGATGTCCGAACTGGATAGCATCTGCAGTCAGGATTACCCTCCCTCCTTCCCCTCTGTGGTACTCCTAGGCTATTTACCCTCCTAATAGCTAGCTGGTGGGGGGAGTCTCTTATGGTGTATTTGTTTGTATATATGTACATACATGCTTATTTTTTGTGTTTGCCTTCTATCTTTTGGAAACATTGACATTTACCCAAAATTTAGCCTTCAAAGAGGGCAACTGGCATCTGGGGCAAGAAACACTGAGGAAAATGGCGTCGGCTGATGCCTTTATACCCGAAGACCAGCAGAGATGACGTCGGGTGAAGTGCGACATCAGCCGAAGCCGGACCCGGACTTTGGAATCCGGCCGACCGAAGGGCTGCCCGACGACAGGACAACCCAGTTGTTATGACTGCAGATGCTATCCAGTTCGGACATCTACATTTATGGTAGGTACAAAACTGTACTTTCTCCCCCCCCCGGTTGCTACGGTGACAATGGACGCCTCCTTGATCGGGTGGGGGTGCATTTTCAGGGCAGGACAGTCCAGGGCACATGGCAACCTTTCGAGTGCCACCTGCACATAAAAGATCTGGAGATGAGAGCAGTACTTTTAGCGTTGCAAGCCCTTCAGGACTCTCTTCCCATCGGGACTATTGCAGTTCAGATGGATAATATGTCCGTAGTGTGGTACATCAACAAGTAGGGCGGAACCAAGTCCTATCCCTTATGTCGAGAAACACTCAGACTTTGGCAGTGGGCGATCTCCTCTCAGCGGTTTCTGATAGCAACGCATATCCTGGGGAAGTCCAACGTCATAGCGGACAGGCTGAGCAGAGCCATTCTCATGCAGCACGAGTGGTTTCTCAAGCAGTCAGTAGTGGAAAAAATTTTCCGAAAATGGGGTCAGCCTTGCTGCGATCTTTTCGCAACACCTCAGAACAGCTAGTGCCACGAATTTTTCACTCTCTTCCCGGCCACCCCCCCCCCAGAGACGCTCTAGTCCATGATTGGCCCCGGGGTCTTCTGTACGCTTTTCCCCCCTTTCCATTAATCACTCAGTTGATTCAGAAAGCTACCGCATCGAGAACAACAATGATCCTCATTGCCCCGTACTGGCCTTGACAAATCTGGTTTCTGTTCCTGCATCGTTACCTCTTGGAGCAGCCCTGGCATCTGGACTCAGTTCCAGATATCTTGACCCATCAGTCGGGCAAGCTGCACCAATCCCTCCTCTCTCTCAACCTCACAGCTTGGTTGCTCCACTTCCAACCTTAGCCAGGCTTCCCTTTATTTCCCATGCGGTGCGTGACATCATTTTAGCTTCCCACAAATCTTCTACCAGGAGGATTTATGCCAGCAAATGGAAACGTTTTTCCTTCTGGGCAGAATCTAGGAACATGGACATTTTCACTGAATCTATCCAATCAGTCCTGGATTTTTTGGCCGAACTTTTTCAATCAGGATCTTCTTCGTCCACTATCAGAGTCCAGTTAGCGGCCATTTCAAATTTTCATGTTGGCCTTTCAGACTCCTCTGTTATGTCCCATAAGCTTTGTAAATCCTTCCTTAAAGGTATCTTTTTACTTAAGCCCCCCAGTCAGAGATCCCCCACCGCAGTGGGATTTGAATCTAGTTTTAACCTCATTGATTCTCCCTCCCTTTGAACCTGCGGCTTCCTGTTCCTTGAAGTTACTTTCATGGAAAGCTTTATTTCTAGTGGCCATAACCTCTGCGAAGAGAGTCTCAGAACTTCATGCCCTTTGCGTTCGTCCTCCTTATCTGGTTTTCCATAATGATAGAGTGTCCCTCAGAACTAACCCATCTTTTTTACTTAAGATATCTTCTGAGGCAAACCTAAACCAGTCTATCGATCTCCCAGTTTTCTTCCCTAATTACTCCAACAGAGCGGAACAAAAGTTGCATTTTTTGGATGTTCACCATCAACTCCGTTACTACCTGGATAGAACCAAGCAAGTTAGGAAATCTGAGCAGCTCTTCCTGTCTTATGCTGAAGGGAAGAAAGGCCTTCCAGTTTCCAAAGTAACCCTTTCTAGATGGTTGGCCTCTGTCATTACTTTCATTTATGAACTAAGGCATCAAGAACTTCCTTCAAGACCTAGAGCCCACTCAACTAGAGCCTTAGCTGTGTCAATAGCCTTTCAGGATAGGTTGCCTTTAGATTCCATTTGTGCGGCAGCCACATGGGCCTCTCCCCATACTTTTATTTCTCATTACAAATTGGACGTGGCCTCCAGAAACCTAGCTAACTTTGGTTCCACCGTCCTCAAGAGTCTGTTCCAATGAGCCACCCAGGATTGAGGTGCTAGGGATGCGGTCCCATCCAGCAAGAATGAAGGCAAGATTGACAACTTAACATTGAGAAGTTATGTACCTGCCATAACGTTCCATGTTAGTTGTCTTCTTCTCGCCTTCTTTCTTGTGTCCCGTCCTCCAATCCCCTAGCCTGGACAGACTGATAGATTCTTACCAGTGTGGTCTCCCGTGGTTACCTTTTTCTTAGTATTCCTCTTTCTCCTTTGTTCTGAGGACAGAACTGCTATGGTGTTAGCTATCAAACGAGATCTGGGTAGTTAGCGCCTAGCATTGTGGGATATAGGGGAGCCATGAGCCGGTAAAAATAGCTCTTGAGCTTTAGTTTATGCCGAGTCGGAGCCGAGGATCGGCTCCGAACCCATCCAGCAAGAAAGAAGGCGAGAAGAAGACAACTAACATGGAACGTTATAGTAGGTACATAACTTCTCATTCTTTACCAATCTTACATCCAAATATGCAATTTCACTTACTCATACAGTGTGGGTGAAACTTAAAAATTGGGTAGAATTGTTAATATACACTAAGAATTCATTAATCATCCCTTGCGGGCCAACCCAAAACACGAAAATGTCATCCAAAAACTAATATAAAGTCTACAATATTTATAAAAGACTAATTCTATTAAGAACTTATTTATTTATTTATTTCAGTTTGATTACTGGGGGAGTCCACTGGGCTAGAAAGTGCCCATTTTCAGTGGAGGCCCGGGGAGAAAAGCTCCATAAGCAATATGACACAATAGAGGTTACATAATGTTGAAGGAATAGTTACAATTTTAACATTTATACAGTAAGAAAAGCAAATGCATAAAAATATACTTCTGAAACACAGTTGAAGATAGTAGAGAGCACAATTTACAGGAGTTTTCATTCAGGGCAGCAGCCCGGGGAGAAAAGCTCCATAAGCAATATGATACAATAAAGGTTACATAATGTTGAAGGTAAAGTTACAATTATAAAATTCATACAGTAAGAAAAGCAGATGCATAAAAAAATATACTTTTAAAACAGTTAAAGATAGTAGAGAAACATAATTTACAGGAGTTTTCATTGAGGGCAGCAGGATTCAACTGTCTGTACTACAAGGCTCTGAGGTTACATGCTATTTACAATATTTGCACACTTGGTGTCAAGAGAGACATTTCTCAAACAGAGTGTAGCTTAGGTTTGTTTTAGGAGAATAGAAAAATATTTGTTTGAGGGAGCATGGAGAAAGGAGTATAGAGAGCTCAAAGGAGAAAATTTCCTAGAATTTATGTAGGGTGAGAGCAGGGACATTTCCATTTAGAAGACAGTTAAGAGAAAAGTTTGGACTTGGAGTCAGAGTTTGGTATGGTCCTAAGTAAAGGAGGTAGGGAGTTCCATTTTTTGCCTAGAGAGAAAGAGAGAAGGAGCTGGCCTGCAGGATGTTTGGGTTTGTGGATAGAGATTAAATTTTGGTGTTCAGATCTCAGAGATCTATTTGGGATATATGGGGGAAGGATGTTTGTTAAGGCTGGGCATTTATCTGGGTAGAATATTAATTTGTGAGCGGAAGTTAGTTGGAGATAATCTAGGTGGTTAGAGAGTTCTAGCCAGTTTAGAGATTGTAGGGAAAGGCAGTGGTGAGTAGAGTTTTTAGATTTAGTTGCAAATTTAGAGATCTTATTATAGCAATTTTCAAGTTTGGATGTGTTAGAGGAAGACAGGTTAGTTAGTAGAGGGGCTCCATATAGTAAAAAAGGTAGAACGTAGGTAGTTGCTAAGGTGTGCCTGGAGGAATTGGAGAGAAAGCGGTGATTCCTATAAAGCATACCTAACTTTTGGTGGGTTTTCTTTATGTTTTGTTGTATGTGGATATCGATTTTAAGGTGTTCGTCTATTGTAATGCCGAGGAGTTTTGCAGAAGGGACCACTACTATAGCAGAGTTGGTTTGGCTTAGGACTTTGAAGGCATTTTTGTCAAAAGAGAAAGCCCTGGAGGGGGGGGGGAAGAAGTATTTTAGATTTATTGGAGTTGAGAGAGAGATGGTTTTGGTGCATCCAGTTCTCAGTAGTAGAGAAAGCTATTTGGATTTTAGTTAGAAGTTCAGGAAGGTTAGAGGCAGTACAGACTAAGGTGGGGTCATCAGCGTATTGGATAACTGTTGTGTCAGGAATGACAGAGTGAAGGTTATTTATAAAAATGTTGAAAAGCAAGGGACCAAGGATGGACCCTTGTGGAACGCCGGTGGGAGTTGGTAAGAAGGAGGAGGTAGAGTTCTTCCATCTGACGGCTTGAGATCTGTCAGATAGGTAACTGGAGAACCAGGAAAGGGTATCTTGGGAGAGATGAAGGTTAGACAGATGAAAGAGAAGGTGTTTGTGGGAGATGGTATCGAAAGCTTTAGAGAGATCTAGGAGTACTGTGAATACTAGTAGTCCAGAATCACGGGCTCGATTTACAGTTTCTAAGAAGGATAGTAAGGCAGTAATGGTGCTGTGGCCGGGGTGGAAACCGTGTTGGGTGGGTGTTAGGAGATGATTCTGAGTTAAGTAAGGCATAAGTTGGTAGTGGACACATTTTTCTAGAATTTTTGATATTGGTGAAAGTAGGGCAGTGGGGCAGAAATTGGAGATATTGGTGTTTTTGCCTCCTTTGTGAAGAGGTAGAATGTAGGCTGAATGCCAGTGTTTGGTACATAAGACTCTTTTAAGGATCTGTTAATTAGAATGGAGATTGGGAGAGCAATACCTTCAGCAGCACATTTGAGGAAGGAGGAAGGTAAATTGTCAGGGGCATTGGAGCATGGCTTTAGTCTGGATAGGAGCCTTTTTATAAAAGTGGTTGAAACAGGTTTGAGCTGGAAATTGAGTGGACAGTTACTAGGAGTGTTAGGTGTTGGGGAAGCGGAATTGGATGGATTATTATTTGGGAAAGATTTGGTTAGCAAAGCTATGGATTCTGTAAAGAGTGTTGAATTGAGAGCTTAGTTCTCCAACTTTTTCTCCAACTGGAACATGACTATGTTTGCATACAGGGCCCTACAAGGTGAGCCCATAGCAATCCCCTTTGTCTGAAGGAAGTATTCTTTATTGAAAAATATAAAATTATTCCTTAGTACCAGGTTTAAAAGTTGTTCATAAACATTTATTTTTGGTTGACAAATTCCTCTCTCATGTAAGTACTCACAAAATCATTCCACACCTAGATCATGTGGCATCACTTTATATAGGTCTTTAACGTCCAAGGTTATAAAAATCCCTGCTTCATTGAATTCCAGCCGGTTAATCCTCTCCAAAAAATCCCATGAGTATTTACATAAGGAATTTTCATTAGCTAACAAGGGATGTGATAGTGTTCAATCTCGCCGTTTGTTCTTACACATGGGTTCGGAGCCGATCCTCGGCTCCGTGTCGGCCGCTTGCAAGCTCTGCATCGAGAAGAAGCTCGAGACAACCTAATACCCACAATCCCCCTCTGCCTTTACCTCAGATCTAGTTTGCCGCTGCTGCGTTCGCATCACTGGGATCGAGCTCGAACAACTTCAGATAAGAAATAACTTTTATTATTGTTATTTTTGAGAAAAAAATTATTCTAAAAGTACTATTTGGTGACATAGTGTATGTGTGTGTGATAAGGTAGAAATACTCGGTACCGTTAAGTTTAATTAAACTTGTTAGAGTTTTTCGGCCTTCCACCCTTACTTGAATTTGACAACCGGACTGACTTATATATCGGATTCGACATATTGACTGGATTTGTCTCTACTGGACTTGACCTTTTTTCTCTTACCTGTTTGTTCTTTAAGATGTCTGAGAAAATTAAATCAGGTTTTAAACGTTGCCAGTGTGGCCAAAAAATGTCAGTTACTGACAACCATAGTTCCTGTGTCTACTGCCTTGGCCCTCTCCACTTACAAGAGGACTGTTCAATTTGTCACTCTTTTAGTGGGAGGGTCATGACAGATAGGCGCAGGAAACTCATGGACAGGGGATTATTAAAATCATCCTTTCAGGAGGCTCTGGATGCTTCAGACCAGGCATCCAAATCCTCGAAGGAATCGAAGACGTCGGAGCCCAAGTCATCGGCTCCGAGCTCTTCGAGTAAAGTTAGATCACCGGTTCCACAGACTTCGGGCCGAGTGTTCAACTGTTGTCAGTTCGAGCCTCGAGTCTTGGAACCGGTGATGGAGCTCCCTCCCTCGACACTATTGAGGTCGGCTCCGTCTTCGGTTCCTTCGACCCGTTCTTCTTCTAAGCTCTCCGATGTCGATGTGGATCGTGTGGTGCAGAAGTTATTGGAGCATTCAGCCCTATCCAAGCTTATTTCGGTTTCCACCCAGTTGGTGTCGAAACTTGAAGGCCTTCCATTGTCTCCATCCATTCCTCCTCCGAGACCTGTCCAGTCTTTGGAGCCGGAAGAGGTTGATCTACTGATTGTGGAGCCCTCGGGTCCAGAACCGTCTTTTTCTCGGTCTGTTCCTCTCACCTCGACTCCGTCGGATCCGGTACCGGAGTCTGGGAGCCGACGATCTGTCCTTGGTTCCGGGGCCGAGAGTCGAACCGACGTTTCGGTTCCGACTCTCCTCCTCAGGGCCTCGGCGCGGATCGATTCGGCTCCGTCCTCGGGGTCGATGCCTTCGGTGCCTGTCTCGGGGATTCTTCCCATTTCTTCGGAACCGGGAGATTCTTCGACTCGGGACCCGGGGCCTTCGATCTCATGAGGAAGGTGTTGTCTACCCAGACAACCACATCAGTAGAAGCAACCTCTCCTCCCCATAAAGGACCGTTATCCTCCTCTGCACCCACGGCTACATCCAAGCATCGAGCACCGGTGTCTCAGCCACCCCTGGAGGGTGCCCCCTCTTCCTCGGAGGCTTCTTCGGATGCTCCCCACGAAGAAGTCCCTAGGAAAAGATTGTGTAAGAGGAGACACTTAGATTCTCCACAAGAATCTTTGACATCCGATACTGACTTGGATGAGTCAGAAGGGTCCCCTAAGTCACCTTCAGAAGATGTCTCTTTTCTGACATATTGGAGATCCTGAAACAGAGAGGTGACTGGCAGTCCCTTCCCCCTTCTGAGGATGAGTCAGTATTGCTGAAGGCATTTGGTGCTCGCCCTTCCTCCTCCTGGGTCACTCCGCCCTTCGATGAATTAATGGAACTTATTGCTCGAAGGGCGTGGGAGGCTCCTGACACAGTGGAACCAGTCCCTAGGAAGCCTAATAAGTATATCACTGCACCCCAGGACAAGACTTACTTGACAAAAGGAGTTCCAGTGGACGCTATGGTGGTGGCAGCGGCCACGAAAAAGGAGATGTCGGAATCTTCCTCATCTGTCCATCCCCCTAATAAAGATTCTAGGACTATGGACAGGTATGGGAAGCGCATTTTTAGTTCAGCGGCTTTTTCCATGCGATCCCTGAACTATTTGACCCACTTTACACGACTACAGAGGGATCTAGTCAAAGAGTTGGGAGATACCCTCCAGGGTACTACAGATGCTGCTGTCTCAGAGAAAGTGACAGCGCAACTTAATACCCTTACATCCATTGTGAACTCATCCATGAGGCTGATCTCTTACGCAGAAGGTTCGAGTAGGGCAGCGGCTTCAGCGATTGCTCTTCGCAGACAATCCTGGATGCGCTTATGTTCATTTATGAAGCCTTCAAGTCTTCCTTTACTAACGCCCCATTTGACGGTGCCACTCTTTTTTTGGCCCCAAAGTAAAGGAGACCCTTACCTGGTGTGAGCAGGAGGGAAAGACTCTGTCTGCTGTCGGAGTCCGTTTTTCCACCCCATCCAGACCGTACCCCAAAGGGCAACGTGGTGGAAAAATGTGGTTTCGAAAACCCCAAGGATCTTTCCCAGGCACACAGGGTGATGCCCCTTCTAGAGGCAGAGGAGGGGGCAGAGGTGGAAGACGCCGCCCTGGCGGCAGAGGGGGTCCGCAGAATCAAGGTGACAGGGATACACTCCCTGGTAAACCTTTCCAGCACTCCTGAGAGGAGGCCCGACTGTCCTGCTCTGGAGGCAGTCGGGGGTCGCTTAGCTTTATACCCTCAGGCCTGGCAAAACATAACTACAGACAAGTGGGTAAAAAGCGTGGTTACCAGAGGTTACAATATACCATTTCTATCCTATCCCATTCCAAAGAAAAGACTCCCAGATGTGCCGCCCCATCTGCGAGAGCCAGCAGCTATAGAAATTTCAAAGCTGCTAGAAAAAAAGAGTCATCCAACCAGTCCCAGCGGACCAAAGAGGATTCGGAATTTACTCAAGGTTCTTTTTAGTTCCAAAGAAAACAGGGGACTGGAGGCCCATTCTGGACCTAAGCGACCTCAATACCTTCGTCAAGAAAGAAAAGTTCCGAATGGTCACGCTTCAATCGATCCTTCCATTCTTACAGAAGGACGACTGGATGTGCTCAATAGATCTGAAGGATGCATACTACCACATCAAAATGGCCAGGGCATCCAGAGATCATTTGCGCTTCCGGCTGGGTGCCAGTCACTTTCAGTTTCGAGCCCTGCCCTTTGGTCTGACCTCAGCCCCCAGGGTCTTCACCAAATGCATGGCAGTGGTAGCGCCTCACTTGAGACGCCTAGGATTCCAGGTGTTTCCGTATCTGGACGACTGGCTCCTTTCTGCCACCACCCAGCATCAACTAGTACAGGCCAGAGACTACACTCTTCAACTGTGTATTCACCTCGGAATTTCCGTAATCTTCGGAAAATCCTTACTACAGCCATCACAGCATATCTTATTCATAGGAGCGGAATTAGATATACATCAGTTAATTCTAAGACTTCCTCCAGAAAGGATACTTTCACTTCAGACTCACATACGTCTTCTTCTTTTGTCCAGGAAATCCCCAGCAAAACTGGTACTGAAAGTTTTGGGACTCATGTCAGCTTCTCTTATTGCAATACCCTTGGGAAGACTGCACATGAGAGTCCTACAATGGCTACTGTTTGCACAATGGTCGTTCCAACAACTACCTCTGACACACGAGATTCTTATAACGAACACATGCAAATCACACCTAAACTGGTGGCTTCAGACTTGCAACCTTTCCAAGGGGAGACCATTTGTGCTACCCACGACAGCTACGGTGACCACGGACGCTTCCCTGATAGGGTGGGGGGGCATCTTTCAGGGACAGACAGTCCAAGGCGAATGGACCAATTTAGAGTACAATCTGCACATCAATGTTGTAGAGTTGAGGGCAGTGTTTCTAGCGTTGCAACACTTTGCTCCCCTTCTTCCTCTGGGAACTATTGCATTTCAGACGGACAACATGTCTGTAGTCTGGTACATAAACAAGCAAGGGGGAACCAAGTCCTATCAGCTATGCAGAGAGGCCATGAGAATCTGGCAATGGGCGGAGTCCACGGGTCGCTTTCTGATAGCAACGCACATCCCGGGGTCATCCAACGTCATAGCCGACAGGCTGAGCAGAGCAATACTGTTACCGCACGAGTGGTCCCTAAAACAGTCAATTGCGAAAAAGATTTTTCGCATGTGGGGCCAGCCTTCCTGCGATCTGTTTGCGTCTTCAATGAACGCCAAATGCAGGAGCTACTTTGCCCTATTACCCCCTCCAGGGGAAGTCCCCAGGGATGCACTGATTCACGATTGGCCCCCGGGTCTCCTGTACGCATTTCCTCCCTTCCCCCTGATCACAAAGTTTCTCCAGAAAGCCAACAACCTACACAGGACAATAATCCTCATTGCCCCATTCTGGTCTCGTCAAATTTGTTCCCCTTCCTCATGACACACTGCATTCGGGGACCCTGGATCCTGGACCCAGAGCCAGATCTATTGACTCACTCGTCAGGGGCTCCCCACCCCTCGCTCTTGTCCCTCCATCTAGCAGCTTGGCTGCTCCAATTCCCAACTTAGCCAGGTCTGATCTTCTTTCACCTGCAGTTCAGAATATATTAGTGGCTTCTCATAAAGCTTCCACTACTAAAACATATACTAGTAAATGGAAGCGCTTTGTATTCTGGGCAAATGCACAGCAAGTGGACCCTGTTATAGCTCCTTTGAATAAAATATTAGAGTTTTTAACAGAATTGTTCCATCAGGGTGCTTCTCCTGCCACGTTAAGAGTTCAATTGGCTGCCATTTCTAATTTCCATGTGGAAGAATGTGGGGCTCCTGTTATGGCCCACAGACTTTGTAAAGCCTTTTTAAAAGGGTCTTTTCATATTAGACCACCAATTAGATCTCCTGCGTCACCTTGGAGTCTAAACTTATTATTATCTAAGTTGATGCTGCCCCCCTTTGAACCAGCCTCCTCTTGCCCATTGAAATTTTTGTCGTGGAAGACTCTCTTTTTGGTAGCCATTACATCCGCTAGGCGAGTATCTGAACTTCAAGCTCTCTCCATTAAACACCCTTATTTGATCTTTCACTCCGACAGAGTTTCTCTTCGCACTAATTCATCCTTCCTTCCTAAAGTTTGTTCTATTAACAATATTAATCAGTCCATTGAATTTCCCACTTTCTTCAAGAATCACTCCAATAAAATGGAGTATATGTTACACAAATTAGATGTCCACAGACAGCTAAGGTTTTACTTGGATAGAACAAAAGATCACAGGAAATCTGATCAACTTTTGTAGCCTTTGCTGATAACAGAAAAGGAGTAGGTTACTAAAAGAACACTTTCTAAGTGGTTAACTGATTGTATCATCTATGTCTATGATTCTTCAGATCAAACTCTTTTGCACAAACCCAAAGGACATTCCACAAGGTCAGTGTCTACATCCCTGGCTCATGCAGCTCGCCTACCACTAGACGCTATTTCTGCGGCTGCTACTTGGTCTAAACCACATACATTCATTTCTCATTATAAGATAGACAAGGTTTCTAGGGACAGGGCAACCTTTGGTTCCACTGTGCTCAAGAACGTCCTTCCGTGAGTTCCTCAGGAACAAGGAGCTAGGGACGCTACCCATGTGTAAGAACAAACGGCGAGATTGAACACTATCACATATAGAAGTTATGTCCTTACCATAACGTTCCATGTGGAGTGTTCATCTCGCCTTTGTTCTTACATTCCCACCCTCCCACCCTTAGGAAGAACGTTCAGTTTGGTGCCTGGTCTGGGGCATTCTGCTTCTGCATTGCAGTTGTTGTATATATGGTGGACATGTATATATATATATATATATATATATGTATATATATAGACTCTTAGTTTCTGTGCATATGTGATATTGGCATGAGTGTTTCTCTCTCTGACTGCTGGTTTGCTTGCAAACTAGATCTGAGGTAAAGGCAGAGGGGGATTGTGGGTATTAGGTTGTCTCGAGCTTCTTCTCGATGCAGAGCTTGCAGCGACACGGAGCCGAGGATCGGCTCCGAACCCATGTGTAAGAACAAAGGCGAGATGAACACTCCACATGGAACGTTATGGTAAGGACATAACTTCTATTTTTAGTTTGATATCTAAAATTTTGCTAATGGGTAAGTTATAGAACCTCGCCCATCAACAATTGGTCTCATAGGGGGGGTCCTGTAAAGATTTATGTATTTTTTGGTAGTCCCAAAATTCATGGGGTCTTTGGGTACAATACTGTTAAGTTTAGTTCATCTATGGAAATGCATCCTTCAATAAACAAATCAGTGAGCTCATTATGAATTTGATTATATTCTCCATTTAGTTCATTAAGTGAGCTGTTCTCATATGTTCCACTCATCAATACATTTCTCATTCTCTGATTGTAATCCATAATATCCATAATCACAGCCCCTCCCCCTTTATCTGGTTTAATAACTCTGAGACCAGAGTTACATTTCAATTCCTGTAAACATTCAAATTCATAAACATTTAAATTATTGCCCCTTCCATTTCTTTTCAGATTCCTTAAATCAAATTCACATATCTAGCTGTTGAATAATTTATGAGATTCCAATTGATGAATGTAACTTATTGGTGGAGAATAATTAGAGGGATGTCTTTTACTATTTTTAAAAAGGAACTGTTGACTATGTGCCTTATCTTGAAAAAGTCTCTGAATGAACAGAGAAGAAAGTGCTTGATTTATTGCTGCTATTCAACTTATTTTATTAACTTATTTTATTATTTTTCCGCATATAAAGTGGTCTTTGAGTTAAAAGATTTGATTACCATACCAATTATATTTTTGAACTTCTGAGTCTCTTATTTTCTTTGCCAGTGGTTCTAAATATAACACAAATAACTTAAGGGGAAAGAGGACATGGTTGTCTAGTTGCTCTATTCAGGCATAATTTATCAGAGATGAACCCTCCCACTTTAATTTTTGACTCCAGTCCCTCATATATCCTTCTAATTAACCTTATTGTTGTATCAGGAAATGTAAATACTTCCATTGCCCTGCTTGTAAAATCCCAACCAAGTCTGCTAAATGCTTACTCTGCATCAAGACCCAACAATAACAGTAGTATATTACATTCTGCGTACCTCTGGATCATCATTGTTTTGTTAATGTTGTCAAATGTTTGCCTCCCTTCCACAAAACCACGTTCATCCATATCTGTCAATTTAAGCATCACCTTTGCCATTCTTTAGCCACTTTATAGTCATTGTTTAAAATTGAAGTGGGCCTAGATGAAGCTGGATCAGATGGGTCTTTACTGTCTTTAAATATTACAACCACTTTTATCCAAGATGTTAGTGCCTCCATTCCTTTTAAAATACTGCTAAACAAAACCTTCCAGATCTTTATCACTTTTTTCTCTGTCCAAATTTCCACTGGGATACCATCTATTCCTGGAGACTTTTCCTGCAGATTGTTTGTAGCTCACAGTTTTTATCTCTTCTCCTCCTATCTTAAGTGTTAGTTGTTGAGCTTAATCTACCTCTATATTTCCATTTGTGCTTTTTCCTGATTTCCCCTCCTCTCTGCTTTATACATATTTTCTTAAAATTTCTGAAATATGTCTAATACCACTATGTGATCTCTGGTTATTTTTCTTGTTGGAGGTTCTCTAAATTTGGCAACAACCACTGCTTTCTGTTGCTTAAGTCATTGGGCCAAAAGTTTTTGTGCTCTGGAGTTATTAAAAGAAACAGTTGCTTAACAGCAGTCTTTCTAAACCAATGCATATTACCCAAGTACTCCCTTATTTTCTATGTAGTACACTGTAGTTTAGCATTCTCTGGTTCTGTGAGAGTCTCCTTATTTTGTAACACTTTAACCTTTGTTAGCCTCTCTAAATTATTCTTATTGCTTCTTAAGCAGAACTATTTTTCTTTTATTTTACACTATTTGTAAACTCCAGTTTCATTTTATCCCACTCATAGCTGTAACTTCTGGAGTAATTTATATCTTCCCTAATAACTCCTAGATAATTTCCACTATCCATTCTTAAATTTCACTAATTTTTTAATAGGTAGGTGGGGAAGTGCCACTGTCTCATCTTTACTTCATTACCCTGCATTTTTATCTTAATAATTATTGGTACATGATCTGAAATAGTTATTGGATGTGTAGCAAAATTCTGAATTAAATAAACATGTTCCTGTGAAATTTAATTTCTGTCAAGTCTAGCCCAGTTGTACCTTGTGAAATAATATTTACGATGTTCTTCGTCTCACATTGCTGCAGTCATAACCTGTGGGTAGTCCGCTGTCCTCGGTCGGCCCGAATACCAAAGTGTTAGACTGGCGTCGGTCATGGTCGCCCAGAGCTGACGTCAGTACGCAGTAGTACTTAAGCGCATGACCGACGCCATATCCTCAGTCTTTCTTGCCGCGTGGTCCGAAGCAGAAGCAGCGTTTGCAAGTGCCGTTCGGCGTTCTGAAATTTTCAATTATCGAGTTTCAGACCGAAGACCAAGTTGGGCTAAGTACCCCGTTGGGGAAAATTTTTGTCTTTTCTTGCCTCAGTTAATCCGGATGTCAGAAAAAGTTAATAATTGTATTTCTTGTGGGAAACAGATACCTCATAGGGACTATCATTCTCTGTATTCCTTGCTTAGGGCCTGAACACAATGTTGTCGGTGTCGCTTTTGCGCTAGATTTAATAAGCGCACCATTAAACGAAGATTAGACTGTGCCAGGCTTGTTTTCGGTAAGCGGTGTAACTATAATATGCCGTCGGATCCTCCGACGCCGCTACCGCTAAAAACGAAGATAAATCTTTAAGGTCTAAACCGGATGAGTCGTCCGTTGCGGACGCCGGTTCTATGGAACCTTCGGTTGAATCTGTGGATCCGGCCGAGGTCTCAGCTGAATCCCAGGGGGAACCTTTATTTTTGCAGGAGTTGGCCTCTCAGGAGTTAGGCCAGGCCGAGGGTGCCTCTCAGGTATCTGTAGTTCCATCCTTACAAAAGGTTATTAGGCCTTCTACTTCAGTGGCTAAAGGCCATGCTAAGGCAAAACCTGGTCCTTCTGGTATTGGCCATAGCCCTAGTTCTTCAGCTTCTGTTCCTAAAAAACATATGTTGAAAATGACAGAGGATTTGATTACTTTGATCAGGGGTTCTATGCCCCCCCCAGAGAAGAGGCCTAGGGTGGAGACAGATTTAGAGGGAATGGAGCATTCTTCAGACTTCTCTGAGTCTTCAGCTGAGGATATTCAGGATTTCCCTCCTTATTCAGATTCGGATGCAGAGGATTCCTGTCCTTCTGCTTCTCCTCCAGAGGATTTTTCCTTTTCTGAAACTTTACATTCCATGAGGGAACATTTCAAGTGGGAAGGTCAGGATTTTTCAGATTCTCGAAAAAGGCTTAGGGAATTTTTGTTTTTGCCACAACATAGGCCCTTGGCTGTTCCCCCTGTCTTAGATGTTGTTCAGGATGTTTTTTCAGAAGCTTCACTTAATCCTGATTCCTTACCCCCTGCCCCTGTCAAGCCTGACAGATATTACAGAGTTCCAGAAGCACATAAATATTTGTATAAGAGTCCTAGAGCTGACCCGGAAACTATTATTCAAGGGCCGAAGGGTGTCAGGGCTTCTGTGGTTAAGAATCCAGTTCCTTTGGATAAAGATTCTAGAGCGTTGGATAGGTGGGGGGAAAAAGTGTACACCTCTTCTACGTTGGCTATGAGGGCTTTAAATTGCCAGTTTCATATGCTGAAGTATCAGAACTTTTTGTTAGGCCAATTGAAATCTAAGGTGGATGCTTTATCCGAGGGTATAGAGTGTAAGGAATTGCAGGAGTTGGTTCATGCATCAGATCAAGTTGGAAAACATTCTCTACAGTGTGGTTTCGATGCCCTTCAGGCTTCATCTAGGGTGGCTGCTACTGGTTCAGTTATTCATAGACATGCTTGGCTTAAGGATCAAAATTTGTCAGAGCATGTTAAAGCTCGGATTTTGGATGCTCCTCTTCAATCAGAAGTTCTTTTTGGTTCTCCTGTGGAGTCAGTTTTGAAAAAGATGGAAGATAAGGCTAAGTCTATGCAGACGGTCAAGGAATTTTTGCAGGTGCAGCCCCCTACGTTTAGCAGGAATTGGCCTGCTAGAGGATGGTCCTACCCTACTTCAGATTATCAGTCTAAAGGCAGGTCTAGACGTGGTAGAGGCAGGGCTCACGCTCAGGGTTCTTTCAGACCTAGGACTTGGAGTTCTCCTGCACAGTCTTCTGGTGAGGGCAGGGGTCAGCCTTTTCGTAAACAGACCCAATGACCTGTATTTTCAGCTGCCAGATCCTTCTTTTCTGGCAGCTCCTCTAGGAGGAAAGTTGGCACTTTTCAAGCAAAACTGGCATTTGGTCACCCAGGACAAATGGGTGCTGGAAATAATAAATCGAGGCTACAAGTTTTATTTTCACACTTTTCCTCCTTTCAAAGGCATGCCAGATGTGCTTCCACAGCAAAGGCTGGAGGCTCAGAAGCAAATTTCCTTGCTTATTCAGATGGGGGCCATTCAGGTGGTACCTCCGTCAGAAGTAGGCCTAGGTTTTTACTCCCGTCTCTTCCTAGTGCCAAAGAAAGGAAACACTTGGAGGCCAATTCTGGATTTGTCCATTCTCAATACCTACCTAGACATTCCAAAGTTCAAGATGTTAACATTACAACAACTTCTACCTATGCTAGGCAAAGATCATTGGATGGTAACCCTGGATCTCAAAGAGGCCTATCTTCACATTCCCATCAGGCCCAGCTGCAGGAGATTCCTGCGATTTCGGGCTGGTACTTCTCATTATCAGTTCTCTGCATTGCCCTTTGGTTTATCTACTGTGCCCAGGGTGTTCACAAAAGTTCTGGCTCCTGTAATAGCTTTCTTCAGGCAAAGGGGAATTCAAATTTATCCTTATCTGGACGATTGCCTGATTCTTGTTCAAGACAAAGACAAGTTACTTCAACATCTACAGTATGTAATGGCAATTTTAAGGTGCCTGGGGTATTCTGTGAACGAAATAAAGTCCAGTCTAGTGCCCTCTCAGGACATGTGCTTTCTGGGTGTGAGACTGAATACAGCTTCTCAGATGGCTTTTCTGACCCCAGACAAACAAAGAACTCTTCACCTATATTTCCAGCAGTTATCAGTACTGTCCAGGCTGACTGCAAGGACAGTCCTACAAGCCTTGGGGTTCATGGCATCTTGCATTCTAGTACTTCCCAATGCCAAACTGCATATGAGGAAGCTACAATGGTATCTCAAAAGTGTATGGACTCAACACTGCCACGATTTGGACACTGTCATTCGGATAATACCTTGCATCCAGAAGGAATTCTTGTGGTGGGCTCAGGAATGTCACCTAAACAAGGGACTCTCTGTGACCCGACCAGAGGCGAGTCAGATTATAACAACGGATGCCTCAGACTTGGCTTGGGGAGCACACTTCAATGGGAAATGGATTCAAGACACGTGGCCTCCCAGACTACAACATTTGCACATCAACATGAAGGAGATGTTAGCAGTCCAATTTGCCCTGATGGCCTTCAAGGACCTACTTCAACCAGGACAGGTGTTGATTCGAACAGACAACACAACAGTCATGTGGTACATCAACAAGCAGGGGGGAACCCATTCTTACCCTCTTTGCAGGCAAGCAATGATATTGTGGGAGACTGCTCTGAGTTTGCACATCAATCTTCACACGGTTTCTGACAGGAGCACAGAACTCCATAGCAGATGAATCGAGCAGACAAATTGTGGATCCCCACGAGTGGAAATTGATCCTCACGTATTCCAACAGTTGACAGTGGCTTGGGGAACTCCAGACATAGATCTGTTCGCTTCTCCACTAAATTTCCAACTGCCAAAATTTTGCACAAAGATGTTTCACCCAAAAGCTTGGAAAGTGGATGCTCTATCTTTCAGTTGGAACAACCTTCACGCCTATGCTTTCCTCCTCTGCCTCTCCTTCCTAAGGTACTCTTGAAAGTCAGGCGGGACAAGCCTTGCATGATTCTAATAGCACCAGATTGGCCACGCCAGCACTGGTATCCTCTGCTGAGGAGTTTAATTCAGGAGCCTCCTTGGCCTTTGCCACCGATTCCTCACTTGTTGTCCCAGTCAAGCAATCATTTTCTCAATGTCAGGGTACAGTCCCTGCATCTAACAGCCTGGCGTATTCTGTTTTAGACCCTGGGGGGTCTCAGCTTCCTCAACAGGTTTTAAATGTCATTTTGGAAGCCAGACGGCCTAGTACTAGAAAAGTTTATGCTGATAAATGGAGGAGATTTTTTCTTTGGAGCACAGCAAAGAGCTTTGATGTCTCAGTGCCTAATTTGAGTTTTACACTACAGTACCTTACTGAATTACTAGACAAGGGTTTGTCTTTTTCCTCCGTGAAAGTTCATGCTGCAGCCATTTCTGCTCACTATGATTGTGACCCTCCTTTATTTTCTCACCCTTTGTTTAAACAATTTCTTAGAGGGGCAAAAAATATAAGACCCCCACGTAGAGCTCCTACTCCTTCCTGGGATCTCAATTTTGTGTTGGAGAAGCTTACTTTACCTCCTTTTGAACCTACAGCTACGTCTGAGTTGAAGTTTTTGTCTTGGAAGACTGCTTTTTTGTTGGCCATTACTTCTGCTAGGAGGGTATCTGAATTGCAGGCACTCATGGCAGTTGAACCCTTCCTGATATTCCATAAGGATAGGGTGTCTTTGCGTACTAACCCTACTTTTATGCCTAAAGTGATTTCTAATGTGGCCTTAAACCAGTCTATTCATTTGCCTACTTTTTATGCTGATCCCCAAAATAAAGGGGAAAAAGTCTTGCATTCTTTGGATATTCACAGGCAGTTACGCTATTATTTGAGCAGAACTAAAGAGTTCAGGCAGACTCAACAGTTATTTATTTCTTTTGCTTTGGGTTCACAAGGGAAAGCTGTTTCAAAGCAAACTATTTCTAAGTGGATTGGCCATTGTATTGCTTTTTGTTATTCTCATCATGGAAAGAATGTTCCTGCTGGGATCAGACCTCATTCCACTAGGGCTACTGCCACATCTACTGCCTTTTTGATGGGCTAGCTACTAAGGATATTTTGGAGGCAGCTACTTGGAGTTCAGTGCACACTTTTACTAAACATTACCATCTCCCTCTTTATTCCAAGTCTAGGGCTGGGTTTGCCACTGCAGTTTTACAGGGCATGTTAGCAGCTCCTAATGCTTTTTAGTTTGCCAGCCTCCCTTTACCTTTGCTTTGGGATTCTACCCACAGGTTATGACTGCAGCAATGTGAGACGAAGAACATAGTACAGTTTTGTACCTACCATAAATGTAGATGTTCGAGGATCCACATTGCTGCAGTCCAATTTCCCTCCCTCCTACCCCTCTATAGTTTGGGGTTGCTGTGTTTCTTTTGGGATAATTATTATTTTCTCTATGGTGGTTGTTGGGTATTTACTATTTTGGCTATGGCCTTTCCTTTTTAGGCCTTCTGACATCTGGGGCAAGAAAGACTGAGGATATGGCGTCGGTCATGCGCTTAAGTACTACTGCGTACTGACGTCAGCTCTGGGTGACCATGACCGACGCCAGTCTAACACTTTGGTATTCGGGCCGACCGAGGACAGCGGACTACCCACAGGTTATGACTGCAGCAATGTGGATCCTCGAACATCTACATTTATGGTAGGTACAAAACTGTACTTTTTTTTAGAGTTCCTACCACTGAATTCACATCTTTCATACCAAATATTTTCGTAAATTTCATCAGAAATCTACCCTCTTTTGTTATATTTCCTTTCTAGGCTCCTCGGGTACATCCCAGTGTTGCTAATTACATTCCATTCCCAACCTATAAGTAATATTCCCTGCTGAAAGCCAATTATTTCTCTCAAAAAATTTTAAGCTTCAAAATATCTGTTTTAAGTGGAATATAAATAAGTGCCAGTGCAATCTTCATCCCTTGCCAGTAGCCCCCTACTACTAGAAATCAGCCATTATTTTTTCCCTCCTCTATCACCACTGGAGCTCCACTATCAATTAATATAAATAGTCCTCTTTTTCTTTGCCCCTGACATTCTGCAGAATATCCATCATGAAATCCTTTCTTTATCAAATTTACATGCTCATTCCTTTCCAAATGTGTCTCCTATAGCATAGCTATTTGTGCTCTGCAATTCTTAATATAATTAACTACTCTTTTTTTTTTTCTGTACCTGAGAGACCATTCACATTCCGGGATAATATGGAAAGTGTCGCCATTGTGGTATGAAGTCCTTATTCCCACCTGTTATTTATGGCAGCTTTTTTAAATGTCTATTTCCAGTTTTTGTGATACATGTACCATTTAATCTTTGGCAGGTGAATCCTTTATACATTTTTTTTGTATCATCAACATTGGAACGTGTCATATTTTGCAAGACTTTTTGTTTTAATAAAAGCCCTCAAACAAACAAAAAAGCAAACACTTCCATAACCTATTAACTTAATACAAACATGTGTAACTATGTACATCTTCAAATAAGTAACTTTAACTCTCCTTATAGGAGTATTTATGCCAGATAGATAGCTGCTAATACAGACCCTAATTAACCTGAAATTGAGGTTATCCATGCAGTGATGTGTGCTATTGACTGTGCTTCTACTTATACCAATTAGTGTCTTCTTTTTTATCTTTATTCCCCCTCCCAGATGTGAAAACTAATTGCATATTTTCAGAAATCATTAACTTTTAGATTTGAAGATACCAGCGTTGTCTTTTATCGCCTATTATCAGCTTGCCTCCATGGAAAAGTAACAGAAAAAAGAAAAATGCACTCCTCTGTTGCAGCCTGAAAACAAGCTGAAACATTTTTTGCTAAAGGAAATAATTTTGTTATATTCAGTGTTCTCATATTTATTTCTTCCCACTTAAAATGTCTTATTAGATTAATCAAAGTGTCTTAATCAAGGCATTCACCTATGCAAAAATAAGAGAAAACATCAGCTCTATATGTATGATGATCTGTGTACTTTTACACACCATCCCCCAAAGAGAACAATCCAAGGTTACAGCTGATTAATTTTAAAAATGGGTTTATCTACTATTTCTTCTTTTTTGCACTGTAATGCTGGCATTTCTTAATATCAAAAAGAAAGAAAGAGAAGAGGAAGAAGAAAAAAGGGCATCTGTTTATAATAACTTTATCACATACAAGAACTAAAAATACTTTACTATAAAATATGCAATTAATTTTTGTGAAAAGTTTAAAAAAATACCATTAAGAAAAGAAACTGTTTACCTACAGTTACCTATTTCCCTCATAGTTGTTCTAAATATTATGTATTTTATTTATTTATTTATTTACATTTGTTGACCGGGAGTGTCCGACTGGACGTAGGTCCATTTTTCAGCGGAGGCCTGGGGAGAAAAGCTCCACAGTTAAAATAAACAGACAGTAGTTACATTGGATTACATAGTGATTAACAATTTAACATAGCAATTACTTACAACATATTTACAGATGAACATAGTTCATCAGTAGACAACTAGAATATTTATCTGTGAAGTACATAACAGACATTAACAAATGTTACAATAAGAAGTTCCTGCTATATAATAAGTACTAGGCTTATGAGCATCTGAGCTTGCTATAATCAAGGTAGTTAGTGGAGTGGAAAGAAAGGTAGTGGTTGGATGGGGTGGGTGATATTAGAGTGGGAGTTGCAAGGGCCTAGCCAGCATGTTTTTAGGTGCACTTTTAGTAAAGTTTTGAAGTGGGTGCATGATGGTATGGAGGTAATTGTGGGTGGGAGGGAGTTCCATAATTTGGCTATGGTACAAGAGAATAGTGCTTCACCAGCAGAGTTACTGGCTTTAGTGATCTGCAAGTGATTTTTGTTGCTGGATCTTAGTAGTCTGGTGGTGCGATAGGGTTGGAGTAGATTCTGGAGGGATGGGACATTTACTGGATGGTTTACTAGTTTGTGGGCAAGTGAGAGTTGATACCATTGAAGGAGGTGAGGGAGTTCAAGCCAGCCCAGTTGAGCAAATGAGAGACAGTGGTGACTATGGTAGGATGCCCCTGTGGCAAATTTGGAGATTTTGTTGTAGCAGGTCTCTAGCTTCTTTAGATTGCATTGCCTTAGGTTGGTATATATTGGAGAGGCATAATGTAGGGTGGAGATAAGGTGGGGATTTGCTACTTAAATCTTTGCTGCTTTAGTGAGAAGTTGCTTATTTCTGTATAACGCTCCAAGTTTTTTGTGGACTTTTTTTATGGTCATGGATATGTGAATGTCAAATTTTAGTTTGTCTGTTTCCACTCCTAGCAATTTGGTGTGTTCAGTTGGGTATATAGTGGTGTTGTCTTTTGCTGTGATGTTAAAGTGAGAGTTGTTTTGAGTATGTTTGGTGGGTTGGAAGATGAGTAGTTTAGCTTTGTTTGGGTTGAGTATTAATTGGGCATCAGATAACCAAGTTCCAACAGAGGAAAAGGCTTCCTGTGTGACTTTTTGCAGTTTGGGTAGGGACTGGACTGAGCAGATGATGGTTGAGTCATCTGCGTATTGTATGAGTGTGCCATGTTTGGTGGCAGAGGCTAGATTATTGGTGAAAACAGAAAAGAGTAGGGGTCCACGGATGGATCCTTGGGGAACCCCTATGGAGACAGGTAGTTGGGGAGATATGTCATTCTGCTATACAACGGATTGTTGGCGGTCAGACAGGTAACTCTGAAACAAGTTGGTGACTGATTGAGAGAAGGATAGGTTATTGAGGACAGAGATAAGTTGTTTGTGTGGGACCATGTCAAATGCTTTAGATAGATCTAGGAAAGTAGCAGAGGAGAGATAGCCATTGTTTTTATGCTGAAGGATAGTGTTAGTAAAGGAGAGTAAGGCAGTGGTGGTGCTATGGTTTGGTTGGAAACCATGCTGAGTACTGGAAAGGAGGTTGTTAGTAAGGAGGTAGTCTGAGACCTGAGAGTGTATGCATCTCTCTAGTATTTTGGAGAGTGGAGAGAGAATAGCTATAGGGCAGTAATTGGTTAGTTCTGTGGAGGGTCCGCCTTTGTGGAGGGGAATTATATGTGATACTTTCCACAGTGTGGGAACGTAACCGTCTGACAGAGATCGGTTAATTAAGATGGATACTGGGTAGGCCAGTGCATCAGCTGTGATTTGTAGGTATTCACTTGGGAGGTTGTCTGCTGCTAATTTGGTGGGCTTAAGTTTATTTAAGAGTTTTTTATGTTGGAGATAGGTACAGGAGAAAGAGAAGGCAGTGGGGAGATTACTAGTTGAAGGTGTGGGTTGGAGGGGAGGAGGGTTGTGTTGTTTAGCTAGTGATAGTATGGTGTGTGTGAAGTGTGTGTTGAATGAGGTAGCAATATTTTCTGAGGAGTGAGGGATGTTAGGAGGAGGGGTACTGACTTTACCTGGGTGGAGGATGGAGTTTATGGAGGACCAGAATTGTTTGGGGCTGTGTTGTCAGGAGTCTAAGGCAGACTGGTAGTACTGGATTTTGTCCTGTTTTGTTAGCTTTTTGACTCTATTGCGTAGTTTTAGGAATTTCTGTCTAGTTGAGGGGGTTTTGGTTTTGCACCAGTGCTCCCAGGCTTTATCCCTGTTTTTCATTTCTGACTTAGTGGTTTTCTGTAGCCATGGGGAGGGTTGTGCTTTGGTTCTGGAAAGTCTTATGGGGGCATGGTAATTAAGGATTCTCAGGAAGGTAGTATTAAAGAATTCAATTGTGTCATCAAGACTGAGGTACTTTAGAGGATGCCAGTTACATTCTTTGAGGGATGAGATGAATGTGAGTGGGTTAAAGTTTAGTTTTTTACGTATTTGACAGTAGATGACAAGTTTAGCTTGGTATAGGTATTTTTTGAGTAGGAATGTTGGGGAGTGATCACTGAGGCTATCTGATAAGCAGCCTGTTATATATGATTGGGGGCTCTTACTGACTAGTATCCAATCCAGGCTAGTGTGCTTGCTGGAGTTTTTATTTATCCTAGTTGGCGACTGGACTAGTTGAGTGAAGCCATGAAGGTTTACATGATGGGTTTGATGGTTGCCAGAACAGGTTGCCAGTCAATATTGAAATCACCTAAAATGATAGTTTTTGGGGGGAGATGGTGGGTAGGGGTAAACCAGCTGAGGAGGTTTTCCAGTGGAGGGATGTTTTGGCCAGGTGGGAAGTAGCATCCAATTATGTTGATGGTTTTGTTTTGGTTTATTTTGAGGTTGGTATATATTATTTCTTCATTGCCTATTTGTGGAGCTGATGATTTTTAGATCTGGATGTTTAGATGCTGTTTAAATATTATAGCTACACCACCTCCTTTCTTGTTTAGCCGGTCTACTCATAGTATGTCATAACCTGTAGGGAGTATTTGCTCACTGGTAATGTGAGGTTTTAGCCAGGTTTCTGTCAGGATGACTATATCTGGGGAGTACAAGTCTATGGTGGCATGGAGTTTGTGGACTTTGTTGGATATACTTCTAATATTTAGGCTTAGTAGAAGGAAGTCACTTGGCTTTCTATTGGCTGTAATATGGGAGAAGTTGTGGTTTCTAGTCTGATTATGAGGATTGGGGTTGGAGATGGTAGGCCAGGGTTGGGGTGGATGTCTCCACTTAGGGCTAGTTTTGATATGCATGAGGTTATTAGTTTTCTCAGTTTTTGAATGTGTTTGTTTATAAGAGAAACTTTATGATTGTGCTCTGTGGGTAATAGGTATGGTGGGAGGGTAACTATCTTAAGTTGTAGGGATGCTTTATGTTTGAGTAATATAGTTGGTAGAATATATGGGGGTGCATAGGGATGGTTCTTGAGTTGGTGGGAGGGGAGCTGAGTGAGGGTGAGACAAGAGTGGTGGTGTGAGTAGTAGTACAGTGGTAGTGGTTGAGTGGGGGAATGACGGAGCTTTGGTAGGATGTAAGATGTGCAAGGAGAGTGCATGCAGTGAGCATAGGTAAGGTATGCTTGTACATGTTAGTTGAGGAGATGTGATAGTAGTGGGAAGATGGAGGAGGAGGTAGTGTTGGGTTAGTGCTGTGGTTGGCTATTGGAAAGATGGGAGGGGTTTCTGAGTGTAATAAACGTGGGACCACTGGGGGCGGGAGGGAATAGGGGGCAGGGTGGGGAGTGAAGTGGGTAGAGACCCTGTTAGTTGCTCTTATGAGGGGGCTGGAAGCAATCAGGTAACAGAGTTAACTGATAAATGAACATATGATAGTGACAAAGGTGGTTGTAGTTTTAAAAATGGTGCCTGCCACAGGTAATATTTATTAACTTTGGGATTGTCTTAAGGTAATAAACAGAGAAGGGGGAGGGGACAACAAGGGTGTGAGCAGGCAGATGTCCTTCAAGGATGCATCTGCAGTCATAACAAATGGGTTGTCCTGTCGTCAGGCAGCCCTTCGGTCGGCCGGATTCCAAAGTCTGGGTCCGGCTTCGGCTGATGTCGCACTTCACCCGACGTCATCTCTGCTGGTCTTCGGGTATAAAGGCATCAGCCGACGCCATTTTCCTCAGTCTTTCTTGCCGCGCGGCGCCCGAAGCAGAAGCTGTTCGCAAGTGCCGGTCGGTCAGATCCAGAGATTACTACTACCGAATACTACTTCGAAGACTTCTAAAAAGCTAAGTACCCGTTGGGGACTCTTTCTTGCCTCAGCCGATGTCAGAAAAAGTCAATAACTGTTTAACTTGTGGGAAACAAATACCTCATAAAGATTTCCACTCTTACTGCCTGCCTTGCTTAGGCCCAGACCACGACGTAGCAGCCTGTTCGCCTGTGCTTCCTTCAACCGACAACGCTTAGGCATCGGTCGGAGTTTGCTGAACAGTTTTTCGGCTCAGATTTTGCGTACATTATGCCGCCGGATCCTCCGACTACCCAAATTGTTAAAACGCAAAGAAAAAGACCGACACTCGCGGTCCGCGGTTTCGCCGAAACCACGGTTAAGCAAGCCGCGAGTGTCTCGGTTTCGCGAAACCGAAAACCGGTCAATCTTCAGCCGAATCCATGACTACTACTGAGGCTCCTGCTACCTTAGTTGAATCGGCCTCAGAAGTTTTGCCTACTACTGTGGTTCCTAGTGATTTATCAGATACCATTCCTTTGGATGTCTCTACCCCAGCACGTGGTGCTGCTAGGCCTCCTGCAGCCATGTCTATTAAGGCCTTTGCCAGGGCTAAAGCAGCCAAAACTGTTAAATCAGTGCATGTTAAGCCCCCCTCACACAGGCCCACTTCTAGTTCACAAATGCTTACTCTGGCAGAGGATTTAATATCCTTAATTAGGGGATCCCAATCTCACACAGACAGGGCCTCTCAGCCCCCAGAAAAGAGACCTAGAGCAGAGCCCCCCGAGCCAGTGTCCTCTGATGATTCTTCGGATGACTCAGACATTACAGATCAGCCAGAGGCTCCTTTTTCTACTTATGAAGATTCCGATGCTGAGGAATCCATTCCATCTGCCTCTCCACCAGAGGAATTTTCCTTTGGGGAAACCTTACATGCCATGAGAGAACAATTCCAATGGCAGGGACAAGATTTCTCTGATTCAAGAAAAAGGCTTAGGACATTTCTACACTTACCACAGCATAGGCCCTTAGCTATACCTCCAGTACTGCCTGTTGTGGATGATGCATTTAATGATGTTTGCACTGCTCCTGATACTTTACCTCCAGCCCCTGCCAAACCAGATAGATTTTACAGGGTGCCAGACACTCATCACCACCTATACAAGGCCCCACTTGCAGATCCTGAGACTATATCCCAGGGGCCTAAGGCAGTAGCCTCGACCTCAGCAAAAAACCCTATTCCTTCTGAAAGGGAATCCAGGTCCTTAGAGAGATGGGGGAAAAAAGTTTACACCTCTGCTACTCTCTCAGCTAGAGCTTTAAACTGTCAGTTTCATATGATCCAATACCAAGAGTTTATGCTTGATCAGTTAACTAAGAAGCTGTCCACTGATGACTCCTTAGATAAGAAATATGTTTTAGAAATGGTGAATAACATTCAGTAGGTTAGTAACCATTCTTTAAAATGTGGCTATGATGCACTGGAGGCTTCATTTAGATCAGCCATGACTGGCACAGTGATAAGAAGGCATGCATGGTTGAAAGAACATGTCTTGCCGGATCATGTTAAAGCAAAGCTGTTAGATGCTCCTATGGATAAGGCCAGTCTATTTGGTACACCTGCTCAGCAAGTAATGAAGAAAATGGAAGAGAAGGCAAAATCTGTACAAACAGTTAAGGATTTCTTACAGGTTCAGCCCCCAAGGTTTAGCAGGAACTGGCCTGCCAAAAATTGGTCCTTTCCAGACTCCTCAAAATCTCAAAGAGGCAGGAATAGACGCTCTAGAGGCAGAAATCAATCCAGAGGAGGTGCCTACAGAGGACGACAGTGGCAAGGCAATAACCGAGGCACAGACACAACCACTGCCACTGCAACAGGACAATCACAGTGACTTGGCTCTGACACCGCCTACCAGGGAGCAAATAACAGCACCTTTAGGCGGAAAGTTAGCCTTATTTTCGAAAATTGGCACTATATCACAAAAGACAAGTGGATTTTGCAAACCATAGACCAAGGCTACAGGTTCCACTTCCACACCTTACCAGTAAAAGAGGAATGCCAAACCTACCTCCAAATCAAACAACAGAAGCTCTAAAGCAGATAGCGCAATTAACAAAGATAAGAGCTGTGGAAAGAGTACCAATAACAGAACAGGGCAAAGGATTCTACTCCAGACTCTTCCTAGTACCAAGAAAAGAGAAAAGTTGGAGACCTATTCTCGACCTGTCCGCCTTAAACACATACATCATTGTCCCAAAATTCAAAATGCTGACCCTACAGCAACTTCTTCCCATGCTGGGCAAGGAGTGTTGGCTGGTAACTCTAGATCTCAAGGAGGCATACCTGCACGTCCCCATACGACCAAATTGCAGAAGATACCTCAGATTTCTTGCAGGATCAGAGCATTATCAATTCTCAGCATTGCCCTTTGGCTTATCTACTGCGCCCAGAGTATTCACAAAATGCCTGGCATCAGTAATCGCTCACTGCAGGCTACAGGGAATCCAAATTTATCCATACGACTGCCTGTTACAAGCGGACAACAAAAGCAAGCTGACAACAGATTTACAAAGAGTCATTTGCTTACTACAAGCCCTGGGATACACAGTCAATTTACAAAAGTCAAGACTGATACCATCCCAAACAAGAACATTCTTGGGTGCGGAATTGGACACAGCAAAACAAATGGCATTCCTAACTGCAGAAAAACAAAAACAACTCCCTCTTTACTTCTTGGCATTAACAAAGCAGAACAAACTAACAGCAAGAAAAGTACTGCAGGCCTTGGGCTTCATGGCATCATGCATAATCTTGGTCCCACATGCCAGACTGCATATGAGAAAGCTACAGTGGTACCTAAAGAATTTATGGTCTCAACACAGGCACAGCTTAGAAACCGAAATCCCACTAATCCCATGCCTGAAACAGGAGTTCCTATGGTGGGCTCAAGCATGCCAATCACACCCAGGCTTGCCCTTCCACAACTTTCAAGCAAGCCAAACCATCACAACGGACGCCTCAGACCTAGGCTGGGGGGCGCACATGTTGGACAAATGCATACAAGGATTGTGGACTCCAGACCAGCTGCACCTGCACATAAACCAAAAAGAAATGCTGGCAGTAAAACTAGCAATCCAGAAATTCAGACCATTCCTCAAAGAAGGCCATTTAATGATAAGGACAGACAACACCACAGTCATGTGGTACATCAACAAACAGGGAGGCACTCATTCATACCCCCTATGCAGAATGACTCTGGACCTTTGGAATATGGCTCTGAGCTACAACATCCAGTTACAGGCAATATTTGTGCCGGGAAAAGAAAACACCCTAGCAGACATGTTGAGCAGAACCACCTCGGATGCTCACGAATGGATGCTACACCCGGACATCTTCAAGGCCATCACAAAGAAATGGGGAATGCCACAAATAGACCTATTCGCATCCCCACTCAATCACCAGCTCAAAAAATTCTGCACAAGGACATACCACCCACTTGCATGGAAGGTGGACTCTCTATCCTTCAGTTGGAAAGGCCTGACAGCATATGCATTTCCACCTCTTCCTTTGATGCAGAAGGTACTACTGAAAATCAGAGGAATGCCCAAGGATAATCCTGATAGCTCCGAATTGGCCAAGACAACACTGGTATCCATTGCTGAGGAGCATGTCTCAGGGGAGAATGTGGTCAATACCCCTGATGCCTTTGATGTTATCTCAGAACAACTACAACATCATGCACCCAAACCTAAAAACCTTGCAACTGACTGCCTGGAACATCACATAGCAGCAACTAACCCAGACCTATCCCAAAGGGTTAAAGACATTATCCTTGAAGCCCGCAGACCTTCAACAAGAAGGAACTATGCAGGAAAATGGAAAAGATTTGTCATTTGGAGTACTGAAAGAGGAAAAGATGTGTCGAACATAGATATTGCTAACATCCTGGAGTACTTGGCAGAGCTTCTACATACAGGCCTGTCCTATTCCTCCATCAAGATACATGCATCTGCTATTTCAGCAGAATACAGCTTCGATCAACCTGTCTTTTCGCATCCTCTACTCAGGCAGTTCCTCAGAGGGATCAAGAATGTAAAACCTCCTAGGAAACCACCATTACCAGCATGGGACTTGAACTTTGTGCTAGAAAAATTGACACTCCCTCCATTTGAACCAGCAGCAACAGCAGATCTTCAACACCTATCATGGAAAACTGCTTTCCTACTGGCAATTACTTCAGCAAGGAGGGTTTCGGAACTACAGGCCTTAATGGCAGTACAACCCTTCCTAATCTTCCATCAAGATAGGGTGTCCATGAGAACTAATCCTACATTTATGCCTAAGGTGGTATCCAGAGTGTCTTTAAACCAGGCAATCCACCTACCTACCTTCTTTCCCAATCCACAGAACAGGGGGGAAAGACTGCTGCATACCCTGGATGTACATAGACAGTTACGCTACTACCTGGACAGAACCAAAGGTGACAGAAAAACTGACCAGCTTTTAGTAGCCTGTGCAACAGGAAGGGAAGGAAAAGCAATTTCCAAACAGACAATCTCCAAATGGATAGGAAATTGCATAAGAATCTGTTACTCCTACCACGGAAAACCAATTCCACAGAACATAAGACCTAATTCTACAAGGGCTACAGCCACTACCACAGCTTTCTTACGAGGAGTGGCAACCAAGGACATTATTGAGGCGGCTACTTGGACCTCCGTGCATACATTTGCCAAGCATTATAATTTACCTCTATACTCTAGATCCCGAGCAGGGTTTGCCACTGCTGTACTGCAAGGGATCCTAACTACACCATAATTCTTCTTCCTCCTCCCCTAGTTTGGCTATGGTATTCTACCCATTTGTTATGACTACAGATGCATCCTTGAAGGACATAGTACAGTTTTGTACCTACCATAAATGTAGATGTCCGAACAGGATAGCATCTGCAGTCAGGATTACCCACCCTCCTTCCCCTCTGTGGTACTCCTAGGGTATTTAACCTCCTAATAGCTAGCTGGGGGGAGTCTCTTATGGTGTATTTGTTTGTATATATGTACATACATTGTTATTTTTTGTGTTTGCCTTCTACTGTTTTGGAAACATTGGCATTTATCCAAAATTTAGCTTACCAAGAGGGCAACTGGCATCTGGGGCAAGAAACACTGAGGAAAATGGCGTCGGCTGATGCCTTTATACCCGAAGACCAGCAGAGATGACGGGTGAAGTGCGACATCAGCCGAAGCCGGACCCAGACTTTGGAATCCGGCCGACCGAAGGGCTGCCTGACGACAGGACAACCCATTTGTTATGACTGCAGATGCTATCCTGTTTGGACATCTACATTTATGGTAGGTACAAAACTGTACTTTCTTTGTACTGCTGCTAATGAGCCAAAGCAAAGACAAGTTTGTTTGTTTAAGAAACAATCACAATTGACCAAGGACGACTCTGAAACTGTAAGTCATTTCTTAACCATTTCTCAGGTGGAAAAACAGGATAACCTTGTATCAGTAGGCTACTGTGGTCTCAGTTTAAATTAACAAACACTCAGCATTGATCAGTTATGGATACTATTTGCTAACAGAAGGGAATAAGAGAGAAAGTGGAAGATGAGTGTGTGTGTGGGGGGGGGGGTGACTGCTTACAATCCAAAGCAGAGTGCTGTCCAGGGGAAAATGATTATTGGCTCAAACAGGTAGACACATACTCAGAGTTAACTTTAGCTGTTTGCAGACAGTTCAGACCTGGACTGCGCTTTTCTTATAAGAATGATAAAGGTGGTACCGCAGTTGAATACTTAAGAGTGGTGTTAGGTCTAGAAAAGAAGAGTACAGAGAGGAGTAAGCACTTTTGAGATGGTAAAGATATAAAGATTACAAAAAACAAACTGAGCAAATAGCTACTGCATGCAGGAAAATGTCTTGAAACAACTACTAGTATATGCAGATACTGAGCCAATTGGAAAAACATCTGTTAGAAGAAACCTCAGACAGTTATGCAGTCACAGATAAAAATATAGCGAGCAGCACTCTGTCATGGTTCTCTAATGTGATTCTATCCACCAGTAACAGCACAATTATACAGAAATGATTAAACACCAGTATGAGCTTTCTACACACAACACAATTACATGAATAACATTAGTGAACAAGGTGCAGCTATGCAAATAGACCATACTATTATACTAAAAACAACTTGGTGCAAACAAAATGCTAGCATGCCATAGTAACTTCCAATAATAAAGCATAAATCATATTAGATGTCTAACACAATTCAACATAAATATATACAGTTGTAAAATGTCTAACATGAGACACTGAGCTCCTCATGGGGCCTGTAGCAGAGTGGATTGTAGTTTTAAAAGTGGTGCCTGCCACAGGTAATATTTATTAACTTTGGGATTGTCTTAAGGTAATAAACAGGGAAGGGGGATGTGAGAACAAGGGTGTGAGCAGGCAGTTCTTTGTACTGCTGCTAATGAGCCAAAGCAAAGACAAGTTTGTGTTTAAGAAACAATCACAATTGACCAAGGGCTGCTCTGAAACTGTAAGTCATTTCTTAACCATTTCTCAGGTGGAAAAACAGGATAACTTTGTATCAGTAGGCTACTGTGGTCTCAGTTTAAATTAACAAATACACAGTATTGATCAGTTATGGATACTGTTTGCTAACAGAAGGAAATAAGAGAGAAAGTGGAAGATGAGTGTGTGTGTGTGGGGGGGGGGGGCTGCTTACAAGCCAAAGCAGAGTGCTCTCCAGGGGAAAATGAATATTGGCTCAAACAGGTAGACACATACTCAAAGTTAACTTTAGCTGTTTGTAGACAGTTCTGACCTGGACTGCACTTTTCTTATAAGAATGATAAAGGTGGTACCACAGTTGAATACTTAAGAGTGGTGTTAGGTCTAGAAAAGAGGAGTACAGAGAGGAGTAAGCACTTTTGAGATGGTAAAGACATATTAAAAAGATTACAAAAAACAAACTGAGCAAATAACTACTGCATGCAGGAAAATATGTCTTGAACCAACTACTAGTATATGCAGATACTGAGCTAATTGGAAAAACGTGTTAGAAGAAACCTCAGACAGTTATGCAGTCACAGATAAAAATATAACAAGCATCACTCTGTCGTGGTCCTCTAATGTGATTCTATCCACCAGTAACAGCACAATTATATAGAAATAATTAGACACCAGTATGAGCTTTCTACACACAACACAATTACATGAATAACATTAGTGAACAAGGTGCAGCTATGCAAATAGACCATACTATTATACTAAAAACAACTTGGTGCAGACAAAATGCTAGCATGCCATAGTAACTTCCAATAATAAAGCATAAATCATATTAGATGTCTAACACAATTCAACATAAATATATACAGTTGTAAAATGTCTAACATGAGACACTGAGCTCTTCATGGGGCCTGTAGCAGAGTGGATTGTAGTTTTAAAAATGGTGCCTGCCATAGGTAATATTTATTAACTTTGGGATTGTCTTAAGGTAATAAACAGGGAAGGGGGATGGGAGAACAAGGGTGTGAGCAGGCAGTGCTTTGTACTGCTGCTAATGAGCCAAAGCAAAGACAAGTTTGTTTGTTTAAGAAACAATCACAATTGACCAAGGACTCCTCTGAAACTGTAAGTCATTTCTTAACCATTTCTCAGGTGGAAAAACAGGATAACCTTGTATCAGTAGGCTACTGTGGGCTCAGTTTAAATTAACAAACACACAGCATTGATCAGTTATGGATACTATTTGCTAACAGAAGGGAATAATAGAGAAAGTGGAAGATGAGCGTGTGTGTGGGGTGGGGGGGCTGCTTACAAGCCAAAGCAGAGTGCTCTCCAGGGGAAAATGAATATTGGCTCAAACAGGTAGACACATACTCAAAGTGAACTTTAGCTGTTTGCAGACATTTCAGACCCGGACTGTGCTTTTCTTATAAGAATGATAAAGGTGGTACCACAGTTGAATACTTAAGAGTGGTGTTAGGTCTAGAAAAGAAGAGTACAGAGAGGAGTAAGCACTTTTGAGATGGTAAAGATATAAACATTACAAAAAACAAACTGAGCAAATAGCTACCGCATGCAGGAAAATATGTCTTGAAACAACTACTAGTATATACAGATACTGAGCCAATTGGAAAAAACATCTGTTAGAAGAAACCTCAGACAGTTATGCAGTCACAGATAAAAATATAGCGAGCAGCACTCTGTTGTGGTTCTCTATTGTGATTCTATCCACCAGTAACAGCACAATTATATAGAAATAATTAGATACCAGTATGAGCTTTCTACACACAACACAATTACATGAATAACATTAGTGAACAAGGTGCAGCTATGCAAATAGACCATACTATTATACTAAAAACAACTTGGTGCAGACAAAATGCTAGCATGCCATAGTAACTTCCAATAATAAAGCATAAATCATATTAGATGTCTAACACAATTCAACATACACATATACAGTTGTAAAATGTCTAACATGAGACACTGAGCTCCTCATGGGGCCTGTAGCAGAGTGGATTGTAGTTTTAAAAATGGTGCCTGCCACAGGTAATATTTATTAACTTTGGGATTGTCTTAAGGTAATAAACAGGGAAGGGGGATGTGAGAACAAGGGTGTGAGCAGGCAGTTCTTTGTACTGCTGCTAATGAGCCAAAGCAAAGACAAGTTTGTTTGTTTAAGAAACAATCACAGTTGACCAAGGACTCCTCTGAAACTGTAAGTCATTTCTTAACCATTTCTCAGGTGGAAAAACAGGATAACCTTGTATCAGTAGGCTACTGTGGTCTCAGTTTAAATTAACAAATACACAGTATTGATCAGTTATGGATACTGTTTGCTAATAGAAGGAAATAAGAGAGAAAGTGGAAGATGAGTGTGTGTGTGGGGGGGGGGGGGCTGCTTACAAGCCAAAGCAGAGTGCTCTCCAGGGGAAAATGAATATTGGCTCAAACAGGTAGACACATACTCAAAGTTAACTTTAGCTGTTTGTAGACAGTTCTGACCTTGACTGCACTTTTCTTATAAGAATGATAAAGGTGGTACCGCAGTTGAATACTTAAGAGTGGTGTTAGGTCTAGAAAAGAGGAGTACAGAGAGGAGTAAGCACTTTTGAGATGGTAAAGACATATTAAAAAGATTACAAAAAACAAACTGAGCAAATAACTACTGCATGCAGGAAAATATGTCTTGAACCAACTACTAGTATATGCAGATACTGAGCTAATTGGAAAAACGTGTTGGAAGAAACCTCAGACAGTTATGCAGTCACAGATAAAAATATAACAAGCATCACTCTGTCGTGGTCCTCTAATGTGATTCTATCCACCAGTAACAGCACAATTATATAGAAATAATTAGACACCAGTATGAGCTTTCTACACACAACACAATTACATGAATAACATTAGTGAACAAGGTGCAGCTATGCAAATAGACCATACTATTATACTAAAAACAACTTGGTGCAGACAAAATGCTAGCATGCCATAGTAACTTCCAATAATAAAGCATAAATCATGTTAGATGTCTAACACAATTCAACATAAACGTATACAGTTGTAAAATGTCTAACACAATTCAACATAAATAGGCATTTACAGTTGTAAAACACTTACTGGAGAGACACTGAGCCTTCATGGGGCGTGTAGCAGAGTGGATTGTAGTTTTAAAAATGGTGCCTGCCACAGGTAATATTTATTAACTTTGGGATTGTCTTAAGGTAATAAACAGGGAAGGGGGATGGGAGAACAAGGGTGTGAGCAGGCAGTTCTTTGTACTGCTGCTAATGAGCCAAAGCAAAGACAAGTTTGTTTGCTTAAGAAACAGTCACAATTGACCAAGGACTCCTCTGAAACTGTAAGTCATTTCTTAACCATTTCTCAGGTGGAAAAACAGGATAACCTTGTATCAGTAGGCTACTGTGGTCTCAGTTTAAATTAACAAACAGACAGCATTGATCAGTTACGGATACTATTTGCTAACAGAAGGGAATAATAGAGAAAGTGGAAGATGAGTGTGTGTGTGGGGTGGGGGTGGGGGCTGCTTACAAGCCAAAGCAGAGTGCTCTCCAAGGGAAAATGAATATTGGCTCAAACAGGTAGACACATACTCAAAGTGAACTTTAGCTGTTTGCAGACAGTTCAGACCCGGACTGTGCTTTTCTTATAAGAATGATAAAGGTGGTACCACAGTTGAATACTTAAGAGTGGTGTTAGGTCTAGAAAAGAAGAGTACAGAGAGGAGTAAGCACTTTTGAGATGGTAAAGATATAAAGATTACAAAAAACAAACTGAGCAAATAGCTACCGCATGCAGGAAAATATGTCTTGAACCAACTACTAGTATATGCAGATACTGAGCCAATTGGAAAAAACATCTGTTAGAAGAAACCTCAGACAGTTATGCAGTCACAGATAAAAATATAGCGAGCAGCACTCTGGTGTGGTTCTCTGTTGTGATTCTATCCACCAGTAACAGCACAATTATATAGAAATAACACATTCTGTGTTGCTTTCAGATGAAACAAAATGTAATATGTATGTTAATTTTAGTAAGAATTTTGGAAAATTAAACTTTCTTGGATGTGTTATAATCTTTTGCTGCTTGTTTAGTAATTATAGTTGGTGAGGGGACAATAATGAAAGGTGAGATAGTGTGTTTTGCCTGTGAGGATGTGGAGAGGGCTGTGTATAAAAACAGAATGGGAGAGACTGGTAGATGTGCATATGTGTGCACCAGTATGAGCTGTCTACACACAACACAATTACATGAATAACATTAGTGAGCAAGGTGCAGCTGTGCAAATAGACCATACTATTATACTAAAAACAACTTGGTGCAGACAAAATGCTAGCATGCCATAGTAACTTCCAATAATAAAGCATAAATCATGTTAGATGTCTAACACAATTCAACATAAACGTATACAGTTGTAAAATGTCTAACACAATTCAACATAAATAGGCATTTACAGTTGTAAAACACTTACTGGAGAGACACTGAGCCTTCATGGGGCGTGTAGCAGAGTGGATTGTAGTTTTAAAAATGGTGCCTGCCACAGGTAATATTTATTAACTTTGGGATTGTCTTAAGGTAATAAACAGGGAAGGGGGAGGGGAGAACAAGCGTGCGAGTAGGCAGTTCTTTGTACTACTGCTAATGAGCCAAAGCAAAGACAAGTTTGTGTTTAAGAAACAATCACAATTGACTAAGGACTACTCTGAAACTGTAAGTAATTTCTTAACCATTTCTCAGGTGGAAAAACAGGATAACCTTGTATCAGTAGGATACTGAGGTCTCAGTTTACTAACATGAAAAGAGGCAAAAGCTTTTCATTTCCTCAGAAGTCAACAAAGGTCCACTCTTTCTACTTATTCTTATGCAGCTGTATTTCACACATGTGATTGATGCTTTGCAGTCTCACATTTATTCACTAATGTTCTTGTTGCTGGTCTTCTTCCTGTTCATCTCCATCTCCCAACTCGAGATTCTGATTCAGTTCCATAGAGTTTCCGATTCTTCTGGTCTACCCCTGTGCTTTTCCCTGTCTCTCAAGTATTTGGAACAGTGGAAAAGGTTTCACTGGCAAGTCTCTCCATGTGCTTTATTATTAGAACAATGAGAAACAGACTCCCCTTCTGCTTGATGGTTCATTTTTGGTTGGACAAATTTTTGGTTGGACAAACTTTTGCGTTTCCTCCTTGGCATGTTCTGTATCAAAAAATGACTTTGATCATCCAGGAAAAAATATTCTGAAGACAGCTGTATACAGCAGCTTGAATGTCACACCTGCCTTTAGACATTCCTTGATTACTGGAATAAATGTGTTTTTCTTCTGCCTGTTGTATAGTGAATAGTCATTTCAGACAAGCACTCTACTGTCTCCAACTAATATTTATTTATTTAACATTTGTTTACCGGGGAAGTCTGACTTGGAACAAAGCCAGTTTTCAGTGGAGGCCTGGGGGGAAACGCTTCAGATGCATGTCTTTGTAACGGGAGAAAACTGGAGCACCCAGAGGAAACCCACATGAATGCAGGGAGGACATGCAGACTACACACAAAAGGCACCCCAGCCAAGAATCGAACCAGAGAACCTCTTGCTGTGAGGTGACAATGCAACTGCTGCACCACTGCGCCATCCCAATACTTTGTTCTTTTGCCTCAGTTTTTCAGGATCAACTCTTTCCACCAACAGGTTTGCATCTTTACTAATAAAGGTCTTGGCTGCTTTCTCATGGCCATATTTGGAACATATTGCATGGTGTGCTGTTTCAATTTCCTGCTGTGGAATAGCAGTTCAGGTGTTTATTTGTACCTTCATAAAATTAATGCAGTCTGTTCCTTCAAATTTCTCTGGTACAGCAGAAAAGCTTAGATTTTCCCTATGTGCTCTGTCCTTTAATTTTGCCATTTTTTGAAACATCTCTTCTTGAACAGTCTCATACTCCTCCAGCCTTTTAATCATTTCAAACTCTAATTTTTGCAGCTTTATCAGCTCATCTGAAATTATGTTTAAAACTTCTTCCATTTTTTCTAGCCTTTTGTTATTTGAGTTGATTTACTCTGTCAGTGTTGAGTTTAATTTAATGAGCTCTGAGCACATTTGACCTATTTTTTTTTTTTCACTAGACTACTGGAAATCGTGACTTTCACGAAAGCTGGAGCTGGAAATGCTTTTTGCTGAAAAGCTGCAGGGTTTTTCCCAGTCAGTGTTTTCTCTTCACCTTTCTAGTTGATTTTCTTTCAGGCTGTTTTAGTTTCTTCTCTGTAGGCTTCCAGGCCGTGAGCTTACTAGGCAGTAACTGAAATTTACTCAGGGTGAAAATATCTCTGGCACATATTTTTCAGTTTCTTTTGTTACACTGGAAGAGTTGAAGTTAAGCTGTTGATCAGCGTACAGCCATCTTTGAAAACCATTCTAGCTTGTTTTTTGGGCCAGGAATGCATTCTGTGTTGCTTTCAGATGAAACAAAATGTAATATGTATGTTAATTTTAGTAAGAATTTTGGAAAATTAAACTTTCTTGGATGTGTTATAATCTTTTGCTGCTTGTTTAGTAATTATAGTTGGTGAGGAGACAATAATGAAAGGTGAGATAGTGTGTTTTGCCTGTGAGGATGTGGAGAGGGCTGTGTATAAAAACAGAATGGGAGAGACTGGTAGATGTGCATATGTGTGGGCAGTTGTAACTGAAGGATGGATAGATTATCTAGAAGTGGTTGTTTAAGAATAAATAACAAGAATGAGGCCTTTTAAAATGTTCCTGTTTTCGCTGTCCCATTTTAATAATGCTAAAAAAGAAAAGAAAAGAGGGAGCTCTGGTGTAAGTGTATGTAACGGTGGCATATAGACATTGTTATGCATGGAGGGAGGTGCAGTAAGTTTAAGTCAATTGTTTACTGGGAATTGGGAGTGGTCAGAAAACTGTAATGAAAATGATGTAAGGGGTGTGATGGAGAGGGGATTGGGCAGAGGTAGTAGGGGAACATAGCGAATATAAGCAAAGTGCAGCGATGCAAATGAGGCAAAGACTAAGCCATATTACAAGAAAAAAATCAGGGTATTGCCCCATTCATTCATTTGTGACTGAAGCAAAACAGGATGGATTATTCTGATATTTTTTAATACCTAAACCACTAGTTTGGACAGGAGCTTACAGTGTGTCAAATACGTAGCAAAGTGTTACTAAAATCACTGATGTTATCAAATGAATATAACTAAAATGAATTCTGCTAATAACTAAGGGAATAATTTAAAGTCAGTGATTTTATGTTGGAGATCCTCTGTAGCAGCTTGCATATTGGGAAATTCATGCTATAATCACTATATACTCATAAATATGTACCTATTTGGATATCAGTAAAATACAGAGTCGCAGTGATGTAGGGAACTGAAACTGATTGGCCGCTTACATTGAATGAGGCACGTGACTTGCGAGCCACGTATAACTATAAAAGGATAAAACTTTCCCTGTCATACATGAAGCTTACCAGGCATTTCATATACCATATACACTGTGCACAGTATATTGTTTGTAATTTGGAACTTTTTTTTGTCTTTAAGGTATCCGTAAAAGGAAGGTTATCTGCATTCGAAAAAATGATCGTTTGGTTGTTTCTGACCAAAGATGTGAACATTTACCTCGTCCTCCTGCAATCACAGAGCAGTGCAATACTGAGTGCCAGTTAAGGTAATTATGGGTTAACAGTGTGCATAATGAATTAGTAAGCACATAATACTACCATCTGTTGTTGTTTTTCTTCTTCTTTCGGCTTTTCCCGATTAGGGGTCGCCACAGCAGAACTCCGGTCCGCTAATGATTGGCAGTAGATTTTTATGTTGCCGAGGTGCCAGCCCGACGCCCAACCTTCAATGAAGGCATGCCCATTCACACATGTCTTTCGAACGCCACTTGACTGCAGTGAGGACATGCAGATTCCACACAGAATGTGCTCCAGCCGAGAATCGAACGGGAGAACCTCTTGCTGTGAGGCAACAATGCTACCACTGCACCACCATGGCTTAAATACTACTGCTTTTTGTGCAATAGTATAAAAATTTGTTACTGGTGCAGTGATGTGTTCTTCTCTGTTTACAAGCGGCTTACAACCATCTGATGTCTGTTGGCACAGTAGTAGCCATCTGCTCTACTTTTTGCAATTTTCATATTCTCTACCAGTAAAAGATCTCACAAAGACAGAACCATATGAAGACTTTCATATTTTTCTGTACATTTTTTTTCTGAACCACTTTTGTTCTAGTTGCTTCTACAAGTTAGAACCAGTAGCACAAAGTGTCAGTAGATACAGTGTGTGTTGTCATTTTTACTGCATAAAATTAAAAGGTAGAGTCAAAAGTATGTTAAAATAATTAATAACATGATAATGTTTGTGCTAGAAATCCACCATTAATGACTAAACTACAGGTAGCTTATAAATGTCTGGCTCCCAATTTCCTATTTGTAAACAGGGCGTCGTTATTCTTTAGGGAAAAATTGGCTTGGCTTAGAAAGACCCTCCTGGGTCATTAGCCTAGTAACAATCTACGAATCCATGCTAATATACACTGTAAGATTTAAACCAAGCTTTGGTACTGTATAGCATGGTACAGTTAAATATAGAATATATATATATATATATATATATATATATATATATATATATATATATATATATATATATATATATATGGGTCTACTTTAAAACATTGAAATTTCATAACACTGAAACCATAACATCAAAAATGCAAAACACTGAAAACCCATAACACTGAAAACTCAGAACACTGAAAGTGTGCTTCATAACATTGAAAACTACAACACACATGTAAGTAACATCCCCTCCACCTATAATACCACCTAACTAACAAACACACTTTCTACTATAAAAAATAAAATGTCAAAGTATGCTACCCAGGAGTAGACACTCCTGTAAAAAAGTAATAATGTAACAAAGGCAAAGCACAGGAGTGTAAAAAGGCAGATATAAAAAGTCCACATCAACGAGTCTTCGTAATGATAAGGTATTCAAAACAAGGCAGTCTTCACTTCACCAAGTAAATAAAAATTCCTGTTTATTGGACAAACAGTCAAAGTTGGCAAGCGCTTTCACCCTCATGGGCTTCTTCAAGCCAAAACGCTGTACATTTTTTAAAAACCTTATATATACTTATAAAATAATTTTATATCCTGTTAAGTAATTACATAGCCTGCAATTAATTAATTGGAAACAATTAACTATTGCAGCTCTATATGCAAAAACAAAATGACTCATTTAAAACATAGTAAAATCTCTAACGAGTTCTTTATACTATATTGTACCATTTACATGAACTCCTATGGTAATTAAAAAATGTATGTATATATATATATATATATATATATATATATATATATATGTATGTATATATATATATATATATATATATATATATATATATATATGTATGCATATGTATATATATATATATATATATATATCCTTCAGCTTCCTGCCTTTCAGCATAGGTCTCAGGGGAACTGTATCATTCGACCCAGGCTTCCTATCCGCTCTCAACCTAATAATCCATCTAGTCTCACATTGTTCTGTATAATTCATAACATCTCCTCCTCTTATTGTGGGTATATTAACCTGTATAACTAAGAACTTGAACTTATGTTGTTTGGATGTTTCTAAGGTATGCTTCGAAAGAGCATTTTTATTTGATTTAATGTGGATATTATACTGGTGTTCCCTGATTCTATCTTTAAGTCTTCTATCCGTTTTGCCCACATAAAATGCTGGGCAAAACATGCAGTGAGCTAAATAAACAATGTGTTCTGTGTGACATGTAGCCATAACATTAAATCTGAAACATTGTTGACTAACAGGATGTATAAAAGATGCAGTGCTATCTATCATATTGCAAAAAAAAATCTTAACCATCAACTAATAGATAGAGCCTATAGTCAAGGAGAAATTAGTGAAGGCTTTGAAGGGGTAGAAATAATTAGGAAAAATCGGGCGTCTCCGTACGTTATGAGTAGAGTAGAAGAAGAGAATGATGGAAATAACACACCAATTGATGCATGAGGATATAATACTAGAACCAAGGTGTCAATATATTATACACAGGATGTCAATGAGATCAGAAATATCTATTTCAAGTATTGGGACATCCTCACAGTTGACCCACAACTTCGCAACATAGTAAGAGATGCACCCAAGTTCATATATAAAAATCGCATGAACCTTCATAGACGCCTCTGTTACCCTGATAGAACTAGTAGTCAACAACACCATACTCCATCATGTTGCACCAAACCTTGTAGGAAATGTAATTTTTGCAATATGATAGATAGCACAGCATCTTTTATACATTACGAAGACTCGTTGATGTGGACTTTTTGTACCTTCCTTTTTACACTCCTGTGCTTTGCCTTTGCTACACTTTCTACTATGCTTCTGCAGGGGGGGGGCAACCCCCCTGCATACCGCATAAATTAAATATACCAACTCCAAGAATGCACTACAGTGGAAAAAAGTAAATTTCCTAACCTCACTGTATGGTGATCGCAATACAGTGAGTTGAGGAAATTAACTTTTTTCCACTGTAGTGCGATCTTGGAGTTTGTGTATTTAATTAATGGGGGGTGGGGGGTAGAACCTCCCACATGGGGGGTGTAGGAGGGCTTCCCCCCTGCAGAAATGTAGTAGAAAGTATGTTTGTTAGGTGGTGTTATAGGTGGAGGAGATGTTATTTATATGTGTGTTGTAGTTTTCAATGTTACGAAGCACAGTTTCAGTGTTCTGAAGTTTCATTGTTTTGGGTTTTCGGTGTTTTGAATGTTCAATGTTATGGTCTCAATGTTATGAAATTCAATGTTATGAAATTTCAATGTTTTAAAGTAGACCTATATATATATATATATATATAGAGAGAGAGAGAGAGAGATAGAGAGAGAGAGAGAGATTATAGATATATTGCATTTGGGAATCAGAATGTATGCAGCTGAGTAAGGGAATGTAGGCTTCTATTACATTCACATTAATATCTACTGAGTAGTTATTAAAAAATGAACACATTATTACAATTTCATAAAACTGCTTACCAGTGTTAATGTGATTTTTACTTGCATACTATCCTTGTTATATTTTGCAGCTAAACTGCTGAATTTGGACTGTATGTGGCAAATGAAAACTCCATATCACAGAGTAACATGTTCACATTTATTATCCTCAGAACCTAGTTGTCATCATATTAAATGTTATAATTACACAAACTGTCAGTATATACTTGTCAAAAGTACCCACAGTCTCAGTATGTACTACAGTTTAGTATTTTAGAATGTACTACTGTGAGAAAGACAGGTATGTGCATGCCCTGTTCCTGCTGAAGTCCAATATAGATGCTTTACATGACAAAATGTAACAGAAACACCTGCTTTTATTGTAATAAAACAGTGTATAAACAGCAGGAATATATACGTTTGCTTTGCAGTTTTAGGAAATTATAGTAATTATGCATTGGCAAAATAGCTTGTGTCCATTTCACACTTTTTATTTTTTGCAGGTGTTGTCCGTGTACAAGGCTGATAAGACAATGATGTGTTTAATGAACTGAGGCTACAAATAATCAAAATGACAGTGTTGTCTGAATGTTCAAATGTGCCCTGGGCTGAACACACACACTGGATATAAAACGTTTACACACCCCTGTTAAAATGCCAGGTTTTTGTGATATAAAAAAAAATGACACCACAATAAATAATTTCAAAACTTTTCCCACCTTTAATGTGACCTATAACATGTACAATTCAGTTGAAAAACAAACAAATCTGTTAGGGGAAAAATATAAAAACATAAAAAATGTACAGTAAGCTAGTTGCATAAGTGTGCACACCCTTAAACTAATACTTTGTTGAAGCACCTTTTGATTTAATTACAGCATTCAGTCGTCTTGGGTACACAACTGCCATCAGTTAAGAGTCTGATTAACCCCAAATAAAGTTCAGCTGTCCTAGTAGGATTTTACTGACATTTACTCAGTTGCCTTCTACAGCAAAAGCAATGGTTCACAAAGAGCTTACAAAGCATCAAAGGCATCTCATTGTTGAAAGGTATCAGTCAGAAGAAGGGTACAGAAAAATTTCCACAGCATTGGATATACC